>NW_026870964.1:0-188531 GCF_033118175.1 Dama dama | reverse complement strand
GAGCATGAAGTGGTGTTGAAACACATGAAGAGCATAAAAGGTGTGAACAATATGAAGAGCTTCAAAAGGTGTGAAAAATATGAGGAGCTTGAAACGGTCTGAAATATAGGAGGAGCATGAAACGGTGTTCAAAAACATGAAGAGCCTGAAAAAGTGTGAAAAATATGAAGAGCTTCAAAAGGTGTGAAAAATATGAGGAGCATGAAGCGGTGTTCAAAAACTTGAAGTGCTTGAAAAGGTGTGAAATATGTGAAGAGCTTCAAAAGCTGTGAAAAATAGGAGGAGCATGAAGTGATGTTCAAAAACATGAAGATCCTGCAAAGGTGTGAAAAATATGAGGAGCATGAAACGGTTTTCAAAAACATGAAGAGTCTGATAAGGGGTGAAAAACATGAAGTGTTTCAAATGGATTCAACAATATGAGGAGCATGAAACAGTCTGAAATTTAAGAAGAGCATGAAACGGTGTTGAAGAACATGAAGAGTCTGAAAAGGTGTGAAAAACATGAAGTGCTTCAAAAGGTGTGAAAAATATGAGGAGCATGAAACGGTCTGAAAAATAGGTGGAGTATGAAGCGGTTTTCAAAAACATGAAGAGCCTGAAGAGGTGTGAAAAATATGAAGAGTTTGAAAAGGTATGAAAAATATCAAGAGCTTCAAACATTGTGAAAAATATGAGGAGCATGATACTGTTCTGAAAAATAGGAGCAGCATAAAACGGTGTTAAAAACATGAAGAGGGTGAAAATGTGTGAAATATATGAAGAGCTTTAAAAAGTGTCAAAAATAAGAGGAGCATGAAACGGGCTGAAAAATAGGAGAAGCATGAAGTGGTGTGGAAAAATATGAAGAGCCTGAAAGGTGTGAAAAATATGAAAAGATTCAAAAGGTGTCAAAAATGAGATGAACATGAAACGGTCTGAAAAATAGGAGGATCATGAAATGGTGTTGAAAAACATGAAGAGCCTGAAAAGGTGTGAAAAATATGAAGAGCTTCAAAAGGTGTCAAAAATGAGATGAGCATGAAACGGTCTGAAAAATAGGAGGAGCATGAAACTGTGTTCAAAAACATAAAGAGCCTGAAAAGGTGTGAAAAATATGAAAAGCTTCAAAAGGTGTCAAAAATGAGATGAGCATGAAACGGTCTGAAAAATAGGAGGAGCATGAAACTGTGTTCAAAAACATGAAGAGCCTGAAAAGGTGTGAAAAATATGAAGAGCTTCAAAAGGTGTCAAAAATATGAGGAGCATGAAACGGTCTGAAAAATAGGAGGAGCATGAAGCTGTGTTCAAAAACATGAAGATCTTAAAAAGGTGTGAAAAATATGAAGAGCTTCAAAAGGTGTGAAAAATATGAGGAGCATGAAACGGTCTGAAAAATAGAAGCAGCATGAAACGGTTTTGAAAAACATGAAGAGATTGAAAAGGTGTGAAAAATATGAAGAGCTTCAAAAGGTGTGAAATATATGAGGAGAATGAAACGGTCTGAAAAATAGGAGGATCATGAAGCGGTGTTCAAGAACATGAAGAGCCTGAAAAGGTGTGAAATACATGAAGATCTTCAAAATGTGTTAAAAATATGAGGAGCGTGAAACGCTCTGAATAACTGGAGGAGCATGAAGCTGTGTTCAAAACATGAATAGCCTGAAAAGGTGTGAAATATATGAAGAGCTTCAAAATGTGTTAAAAATATGAGGAGCGTGAAACGCTCTGAAAAATTGGAGGAGCATGAAATGGTGTTCAGAAACATGAAGAGACTGAAAAGGTGTGAAAAATATGAAAAGCTTGAAAAGGTGTGAAAAATATGGGAGCATGAAACGGTCTGAAAAATAGGAGGAGGATTAAGCTGTGTTCAAAAACATGAAGAGCCTGAAAAGGTGTGAAAAATAAGAAGAGCTTCAAAAGGTGTGAAAAATATGAGGAGCATGAAACGGTCTGAAAAATAGGAGGAGCATTAAGCGGTGTTGAAAAACGTGAAGAGACTGAAAAGGTTTGAAAAATATGAAGAGATTCAAAACGTGTGAAAAATATGAAGAGCTTCAAGAGTGTTAAAAATATGAGGCACATGAAACGGTCTGAAAAATAGGAGGAGCATGAAGCGGTGTTGAAAAATATGAAGAGCATGAAAATGTGTGAAAAATATGAAGAGCTGCAAAAAGTGTGAAAAATATGAAGAGCTGCAAAACCTGTGAAAAATATGTGGAATATGAAACGGTCTGAAAAATAGGAGGATCATGAAACGGTGATCAAACACATGAAGAGCCTGAAAAGGTGTGAAAAATATGAAGAGCTTCAAAAGGTGTCAAAAATAGGAGTAGCATGAAACGGTGTTCAAAAACTTGAAGAGCCTGAAAAGTTGTGAAATATATGAAGAGCTTCAAAAGGTTTCAAAAATATGAGGAGCATGAAACGCTATGAAAAATAGCACAAGCATGAAATGGTGTTGAAAACATGAAGAGCCTGCAAAGGTGTGAAAAATATGAAGAGTTTCAAAAGTTATCAAAAATATGAAGAGCATGAAACGGTCTGAAAAATATGAGGAGCATGAAACGGTGTTGAAAACATGAAGAGCCTGCAAAGGTGTGAAAAATATGAAGAGCTTCAAACGGTGTCAAAATTATGAGGAGCATGAAACGGTCTGAAAAATAGGAGGAGCATGAAACGGTGTTGAAAACATGAAGAGCCTGAAAAGCTGTGAAAAATATGAAGAGTTTGAAAAGGTATCAAATATATGAAGATCATGAAACGGTATGAAAAATAGGAGGAGCATGAAGCGGTGCTGAAAAACATGAAGGACCTGAAAAGGTGTGAAAAACAGGAAGAGCTTCAAAAGGTGTTAAAAATATGAGGAGCATGAAACGGTCTGAAAAATAGGAGGAGCATGAAGTGGTGTTGAAAAACATGAAGAGCCTGAAAAGGTGTGAAAAATATGAAGAGCTTCAAAAGGTGTCAAAAATATGAGGAGCTTGAAACGGTCTGAAATATAGGAGGAGCATGAAACGGTGTTCAAAAACATGAAGAGCCTGAAAAAGTGTGAAAAATATGAAGAACTTCAAAAGGTGTGAAAAATATGAGGAGCATGAAGCGATGTTCAAAAACATGAAGAGCCTGAAAAGTTGTGAAAAATATGAGGAGCATGAAACGGTTTTCAAAAACATGAAGAGCCTGAAAAGGTATGAAATATATGAAGAGCTTCAAAAGGTGTCAAAAATATGAGGAGCTTGATACGGTGAAATATAGGAGGAGCGTGAAGTGGTGTTGAAAAGCAAGAAGAGCCTGCAAAGCTGTGAGAAATATGAGAAGCATGAAATAGTGTTGAAAAACATGAGGAGCATGAAACGGACTGAAAAGTAGGAGGAGCATGAAGCGGTGTTGAAAAGCCTGAAGAGCCTGAAAAGGTGTGAAAAATATGAAAAGCTTGAAAAGGTGTGAAAAATATGGGAGCATGAAACGGTCTGAAAAATAGGAGGAGGATTAAGCGGTGTTCAAAAACATGAAGAGCCTGCAAAGTTGTGAAAAATATGAAGAGTTTCAAAAGATATCAAAAATATGAAGAGCATGAAACGGTCTGAAAAATATGAGGAGCATGAAACGGTGTTGAAAACATGAAGAGCCTGCAAAGGTGTGAAAAGTATGAAGAGCTTCAAACGGTGTCAAAAATATGAGGAGCATGAATCACTCTGAAAAATAGGAGGAGCAAGAAGCAGTGTTCAAAAACATGATGAGCCTGAAAAGCTGTGAAAAATATGAAGATTTTGAAAAGGTATCAAAAATATAAAGATCATGAAACGGTATGAAAAATAGGAGGAGCATGAAGCGGTGCTGAAAAACATGAAGAACCTGAAAAGGTGTGAAAAACAGGAAGAGCTTCAAAAGGTGTTAAAAATATGAGGAGCATGAAACGGTCTGAAAAATAGGAGGAGCATGAAGTGGTTTGAAAAACATGAAGAGCCTGAAAAGGTATGAAAAATATGAAGAGCTTCAAAAGGTGTCAAAAATATGAGGAGCTTGAAACGGTCTGAAAAATATGAGGAGCATGAAACGGTGTTCAAAAACATGAAGAGACTGAAAAGGTGTGAAAAATATGAAAAGCTTGAAAAGGTGTGAAAAATATGGGAGCATGAAACGGAATGAAAAATAGGAGGAGGATTAAGCTGTGTTCAAAAACATGAAGAGCCTGAAAAGGTGTGAAAAATATGAAGAGCTTCAAAAGTGTTAAAAATATGAGGCGCATGAAACGGTCTGAAAAATAGGAGGAGCATGAAGCGGTGTTGAAAAACATGAAGAGCATGAAAAGGTGTGAAAAATATGAAGAGCTGCAAAAGGTATGAAAAATATGAAGAGCTGCAAAACGTGTGAAAAATATGTGGAACATGAAACGGTCTGAAAAATAGGAGGAGCATGAAACGGTGATCAAACACATGAAGAGCCTGAAAAGGTGTGAAAAATATGAAGAGCTTCAAAAGGTGTCAAAAATAGGAGTAGCATGAAACGGTGTTCAAAAACTTGAAGAGCCTGAAAAGGTGTGAAATATATGAAGAGCTTCAAAAGGTGTCAAAAATATGAGGAGCATGAAACGCTATGAAAAATAGCACAAGCATGAAATGGTGTTTAAAACATGAAGAGCCTGAAAAGGTGTGAAAAATATGAAGACTTTCAAAAGGTATCAAAAATATGAAGGGCATGAAACGGTCTGTAAAATAGGAAGAGCATGAAGCGGTGCTGAAAAACATGAAGAACCTGAAAATGTGTGAAAAATATGGAGAGCTTCAAAAGGGGTCAAATATATGAGGAGCATGGAACGGTCTGAAAAAGAGGAGGAGCTTGAAATGGTGTTCAAAAACATGAAGACCCTGAAAAGGTGTGAAAATTATGAAGAGATTCAAAAGGTATCAAAAATGTGAAGAACATGAAACGGTCTGAAAAATAGGAGGAGCATGAAGCTGTGTTGAAAAACATGAAGAGCCTGAAAAGCTATGAAAAATATGAAGAGCTTCAAAAGGTGTCAAAAATATGAGGGGCATGAAACGGTCTGAAATACAGGAGGTGCATGAAGCGGATTCGAAAAACATGAAGAGCCTGAAAAGGTGGGAAATATATGAAGAGCTTCAAAAGTTGTCAAATATACGAGGAGCATGAAACGGTCTGAAAAATAGGAGGAGCATTAAGCGGTGTTGAAAAACATGAAGAGCCTGAAAAGGTGTGAAAAACATGAAGAGCCTGAAAAGGTGTGAAATATATGAAGAGCTTCAAAAGGTGTCAAAAATATGAGGAGTATAAACGGTCTGAAAAATAGGAGGAGCATGAAGTGTTGTTGAAAAACATGAAGAGCCTGAAAAGGGGTGAAAAATACGAAGAGCTTCAAAAGGTGTCAAAAATAGGAGTAGCATGAAACGGTGTTCAAAAACATGAAGAGCCAGAAAAGATGTGAAAAATATGAAGAACTTAGAAAGGTGTCAAAAATATGAGGAGCATGAAACGGTCTGAAAAATAGGAGGAGCATGAAGCCGTGTTGCAAAACATGAAGTGCCTGAAAATGTGTGAAATATATGAAGAGCTTGAAAAGTTGTCAAAAATATGAGGAGCATGAAACGGTCTGAAAAATAGGAGGAGTACGAAGCCGTGTTTTAAAACATGACGAGCCTGAAGAGGTGTGAAAAATATGAAGAGGTTCAAAAGGTGTGAAAAATATGAGGAGCATGAAAAGTTCTGAAAAATAGGAGGAGTATGAAACGGTGTTGAGAAACCCGAAGAGCCTGAAAAGAAGTGAAATATAATTAGAGCTTCAAAAGGTGTGAAAAATATGAGGAGCATGAAACCGTTTGAAAAATAGGAGGAACATGAAGCGGTGTTGAAAAACATGAAGAGCCTGAAAATGTGTGAAATATATGAAGAGCTTCATAAGGTGTCAAAAATAGGAGTAGCATGAATCGGTGTTCAAAAACATGACGAGCCTGAAAAGGTGTGAAAAATATGAAGAGCTTCAAAAGGTATCAAAAATATGAGGAGCTTGATTAGGAGTTCAAAAACATGAAGAGCATGAAACGGTGTGAAAAATATGAAGAGATTCAAAAGGTGTCAAAAATATGAGGAGCAAGAAACGGTATGAAAAATAGGAGGAGCATGAAACGGTGTTCAGAAACATGAAAAGCCTGAAAAGGTGTGAAAAGTATGAAGAGCTTCAAAACGTGTCAAATGTATGAGGAGCATGAAACGGTCTGAAAAATAGGAGGAGCATGAAGCAGTGTTGAAAAACATGAAGACCCTGAAAAGGTGTGAAATATATGATGAGCTTCAAAAGGTGTCAAAAATTTGAGGAGTATGAAACGGTCTGAAAAATAGGAGGAGCATGAAGCGGTGTTGAAAAAGATGAAGAGCCTGAAAAGGTGTGTAAAATCTGAAGAGCTTCAAAAGGCGTCAAAAATATGAGGAGCATGAAACGGTCTGAAAAATAGGAGAAGCATGAAGCGGTGTTGAAAAACATGAAGAGCCTGAAAAGTTGTGAATTATATGAAGAACTTCAAAAGGTGTCAAAAATATGAGGAGCATGAAACGATCTGAAAATTAGGAGGAGCATGAAGCGGTGTTCATAAATATGAAGAGCCTGAAAAGGTGTGAAATATATGAAGAGCTGCAAAAGGTGTCAAAAATATGAGGAGCATGAAACGATCTGAAAAATAGGCGGAGCATGAAGCAGTGTTCAAAAATATGAAGAGCCTGAAAAGGTGTGAAATATATGAAGAGATTCAAAAGGTGTGAAAAATATGAGGAGCATGAAACGGTCTGAAATATAGGAGGAGCATGAAGTGGTGTTGAAACACATGAAGAGCATAAAAGGTGTGAACAATATGAAGAGCTTCAAAAGGTGTGAAAAATATGAGGAGCTTGAAACGGTCTGAAATATAGGAGGAGCATGAAACGGTGTTCAAAAACATGAAGAGCCTGAAAAAGTGTGAAAAATATGAAGAGCTTCAAAAGGTGTGAAAAATATGAGGAGCATGAAGCGGTGTTCAAAAACTTGAAGTGCTTGAAAAGGTGTGAAATATGTGAAGAGCTTCAAAAGCTGTGAAAAATAGGAGGAGCATGAAGTGATGTTCAAAAACATGAAGATCCTGCAAAGGTGTGAAAAATATGAGGAGCATGAAACGGTTTTCAAAAAAATGAAGAGTCTGATAAGGGGTGAAAAACATGAAGTGTTTCAAATGGATTCAACAATATGAGGAGCATGAAACAGTCTGAAATTTAAGAAGAGCATGAAACGGTGTTGAAGAACATGAAGAGTCTGAAAAGGTGTGAAAAACATGAAGTGCTTCAAAAGGTGTGAAAAATATGAGGAGCATGAAACGGTCTGAAAAATAGGTGGAGTATGAAGCGGTTTTCAAAAACATGAAGAGCCTGAAGAGGTGTGAAAAATATGAAGAGTTTGAAAAGGTATGAAAAATATCAAGAGCTTCAAACATTGTGAAAAATATGAGGAGCATGATACTGTTCTGAAAAATAGGAGCAGCATAAAACGGTGTTAAAAACATGAAGAGGGTGAAAATGTGTGAAATATATGAAGAGCTTTAAAAAGTGTCAAAAATAAGAGGAGCATGAAACGGGCTGAAAAATAGGAGAAGCATGAAGTGGTGTGGAAAAATATGAAGAGCCTGAAAGGTGTGAAAAATATGAAAAGATTCAAAAGGTGTCAAAAATGAGATGAACATGAAACGGTCTGAAAAATAGGAGGATCATGAAACGTTGTTGAAAAACATGAAGAGCCTGAAAAGGTGTGAAAAATATGAAGAGCTTCAAAAGGTGTCAAAAATGAGATGAGCATGAAACGGTCTGAAAAATAGGAGGAGCATGAAACTGTGTTCAAAAACATAAAGAGCCTGAAAAGGTGTGAAAAATATGAAAAGCTTCAAAAGGTGTCAAAAATGAGATGAGCATGAAACGGTCTGAAAAATAGGAGGAGCATGAAACTGTGTTCAAAAACATGAAGAGCCTGAAAAGGTGTGAAAAATATGAAGAGCTTCAAAAGGTGTCAAAAATATGAGGAGCATGAAACGGTCTGAAAAATAGGAGGAGCATGAAGCTGTGTTCAAAAACATGAAGATCTTAAAAAGGTGTGAAAAATATGAAGAGCTTCAAAAGGTGTGAAAAATATGAGGAGCATGAAACGGTCTGAAAAATAGAAGCAGCATGAAACGGTTTTGAAAAACATGAAGAGATTGAAAAGGTGTGAAAAATATGAAGAGCTTCAAAAGGTGTGAAATATATGAGGAGAATGAAACGGTCTGAAAAATAGGAGGATCATGAAGCGGTGTTCAAGAACATGAAGAGCCTGAAAAGGTGTGAAATACATGAAGATCTTCAAAATGTGTTAAAAATATGAGGAGCGTGAAACGCTCTGAATAACTGGAGGAGCATGAAGCTGTGTTCAAAACATGAATAGCCTGAAAAGGTGTGAAATATATGAAGAGCTTCAAAATGTGTTAAAAATATGAGGAGCGTGAAACGCTCTGAAAAATTGGAGGAGCATGAAACGGTGTTAAGAAACATGAAGAGACTGAAAAGGTGTGAAAAATATGAAAAGCTTGAAAAGGTGTGAAAAATATGGGAGCATGAAACGGTCTGAAAAATAGGAGGAGGATTAAGCTGTGTTCAAAAACATGAAGAGCCTGAAAAGGTGTGAAAAATAAGAAGAGCTTCAAAAGGTGTGAAAAATATGAGGAGCATGAAACGGTCTGAAAAATAGGAGGAGCATTAAGCGGTGTTGAAAAACGTGAAGAGACTGAAAAGGTTTGAAAAATATGAAGAGATTCAAAACGTGTGAAAAATATGAAGAGCTTCAAGAGTGTTAAAAATATGAGGCACATGAAACGGTCTGAAAAATAGGAGGAGCATGAAGCGGTGTTGAAAAATATGAAGAGCATGAAAATGTGTGAAAAATATGAAGAGCTGCAAAAAGTGTGAAAAATATGAAGAGCTGCAAAACCTGTGAAAAATATGTGGAATATGAAACGGTCTGAAAAATAGGAGGATCATGAAACGGTGATCAAACACATGAAGAGCCTGAAAAGTTGTGAAAAATATGAAGAGCTTCAAAAGGTGTCAAAAATAGGAGTAGCATGAAACGGTGTTCAAAAACTTGAAGAGCCTGAAAAGTTGTGAAATATATGAAGAGCTTCAAAAGGTTTCAAAAATATGAGGAGCATGAAACGCTATGAAAAATAGCACAAGCATGAAATGGTGTTGAAAACATGAAGAGCCTGCAAAGGTGTGAAAAATATGAAGAGTTTCAAAAGTTATCAAAAATATGAAGAGCATGAAACGGTCTGAAAAATATGAGGAGCATGAAACGGTGTTGAAAACATGAAGAGCCTGCAAAGGTGTGAAAAATATGAAGAGCTTCAAACGGTGTCAAAATTATGAGGAGCATGAAACGGTCTGAAAAATAGGAGGAGCATGAAACGGTGTTGAAAACATGAAGAGCCTGAAAAGCTGTGAAAAATATGAAGAGTTTGAAAAGGTATCAAATATATGAAGATCATGAAACGGTATGAAAAATAGGAGGAGCATGAAGCGGTGCTGAAAAACATGAAGAACCTGAAAAGGTGTGAAAAACAGGAAGAGCTTCAAAAGGTGTTAAAAATATGAGGAGCATGAAACGGTCTGAAAAATAGGAGGAGCATGAAGTGGTGTTGAAAAACATGAAGAGCCTGAAAAGGTGTGAAAAATATGAAGAGCTTCAAAAGGTGTCAAAAATATGAGGAGCTTGAAACGGTCTGAAATATAGGAGGAGCATGAAACGGTGTTCAAAAACATGAAGAGCCTGAAAAAGTGTGAAAAATATGAAGAACTTCAAAAGGTGTGAAAAATATGAGGAGCATGAAGCGATGTTCAAAAACATGAAGAGCCTGAAAAGTTGTGAAAAATATGAGGAGCATGAAACGGTTTTCAAAAACATGAAGAGCCTGAAAAGGTATGAAATATATGAAGAGCTTCAAAAGGTGTCAAAAATATGAGGAGCTTGATACGGTGAAATATAGGAGGAGCGTGAAGTGGTGTTGAAAAGCAAGAAGAGGCTGCAAAGCTGTGAGAAATATGAGAAGCATGAAATAGTGTTGAAAAACATGAGGAGCATGAAACGGACTGAAAAGTAGGAGGAGCATGAAGCGGTGTTGAAAAGCCTGAAGAGCCTGAAAAGGTGTGAAAAATATGAAAAGCTTGAAAAGGTGTGAAAAATATGGGAGCATGAAACGGTCTGAAAAATAGGAGGAGGATTAAGCGGTGTTCAAAAACATGAAGAGCCTGCAAAGTTGTGAAATATATGATGAGCTTCAAAAGGTGTCAAAAATTTGAGGAGTATGAAACGGTCTGAAAAATAGGAGGAGCATGAAGCGGTGTTGAAAAAGATGAAGAGCCTGAAAAGGTGTGTAAAATCTGAAGAGCTTCAAAAGGCGTCAAAAATATGAGGAGCATGAAACGGTCTGAAAAATAGGAGAAGCATGAAGCGGTGTTGAAAAACATGAAGAGCCTGAAAAGTTGTGAATTATATGAAGAACTTCAAAAGGTGTCAAAAATATGAGGAGCATGAAACGATCTGAAAATTAGGAGGAGCATGAAGCGGTGTTCATAAATATGAAGAGCCTGAAAAGGAGTGAAATATATGAAGAGCTGCAAAAGGTGTCAAAAATATGAGGAGCATGAAACGATCTGAAAAATAGGCGGAGCATGAAGCAGTGTTCAAAAATATGAAGAGCCTGAAAAGGTGTGAAATATATGAAGAGATTCAAAAGGTGTGAAAAATATGAGGAGCATGAAACGGTCTGAAATATAGGAGGAGCATGAAGTGGTGTTGAAACACATGAAGAGCATAAAAGGTGTGAACAATATGAAGAGCTTCAAAAGGTGTGAAAAATATGAGGAGCTTGAAACGGTCTGAAATATAGGAGGAGCATGAAACGGTGTTCAAAAACATGAAGAGCCTGAAAAAGTGTGAAAAATATGAAGAGCTTCAAAAGGTGTGAAAAATATGAGGAGCATGAAGCGGTGTTCAAAAACTTGAAGTGCTTGAAAAGGTGTGAAATATGTGAAGAGCTTCAAAAGCTGTGAAAAATAGGAGGAGCATGAAGTGATGTTCAAAAACATGAAGATCCTGCAAAGGTGTGAAAAATATGAGGAGCATGAAACGGTTTTCAAAAACATGAAGAGTCTGATAAGGGGTGAAAAACATGAAGTGTTTCAAATGGATTCAACAATATGAGGAGCATGAAACAGTCTGAAATTTAAGAAGAGCATGAAACGGTGTTGAAGAGCATGAAGAGTCTGAAAAGGTGTGAAAAACATGAAGTGCTTCAAAAGGTGTGAAAAATATGAGGAGCATGAAACGGTCTGAAAAATAGGTGGAGCATGAAGCGGTTTTCAAAAACATGAAGAGCCTGAAGAGGTGTGAAAAATATGAAGAGTTTGAAAAGGTATGAAAAATATCAAGAGCTTCAAACATTGTGAAAAATATGAGGAGCATGATACTGTTCTGAAAAATAGGAGCAGCATAAAACGGTGTTAAAAACATGAAGAGGGTGAAAATGTGTGAAATATATGAAGAGCTTTAAAAAGTGTCAAAAATAAGAGGAGCATGAAACGGACTGAAAAATAGGAGGAGCATGAAGCGGTGTTGAAAAGCCTGAAGAGCCTGAAAAGGTGTGAAAAATATGAAAAGCTTGAAAACGTGTGAAAAATATGGGAGCATGAAACGGTCTGAAAAATAGGAGGAGGATTAAGCGGTGTTCAAAAAAATGAAGAGCCTGAAAAGGTGTGAAAAATATGAAGAGTTTCAAAAGGTGTGAAAAATATGAGGAGCATGAAACGGTCTGAAAAATAGGAGGAGCATGAAGCGCTGTTGAAAAGCCTGAAGAGCCTGAAAAGGTGTGAAAAATATGTAGTGCTTCAAAAGGTGTCAAAATTAGAAGTAGCATGAAACGGTGTTTAAAACTTGAAGAGCCTGAAAAGGTGTGAAAAATATGAAGAGGTTAAAAGGGGTCAAAAATATGAGGAGCATGAAACGGTCAGAAAAATAGGAGGAGCATGATGTGGTGTTGAAAAACTTGAAGAGCCTGAAAAGGTGTGAAAAATATGAAGAGCTTCAAAAGGTGTCAAATATATGAGGAGCATGAAACGGTCTGAAAAATAGAAGGAGAATTAAACGGTGTTGAAAAACATGAAGAGCCTGAAAAGGTGTGAAAAATATGAAGAGTTTCAAAAGATGACAAAAATATGAGGAGCATGAAAGGGTGTGAAAAATAGGAGGAGCATGAAGCGGTGTTGAAAAACATGAAGAGCCTGAAAAGGTGTGAAAAATATGAAGAGCTTCAAAAGGTGTCAAAAATATGAGGAGCTTGAAACGATCTGAAAAATATGAGGAGCATGAAACGGTGTTCAGAAACATGAAGAGACTGAAAAGGTGTGAAAAATATGAAAAGCTTGAAAAGGTGTGAAAAATATGGGAGCATGAAACGGTCTGAAAAATAGGAGGAGGATTAAGCAGTGTTCAAAAACATGAAGAGCCTGAAAAGGTGTGAAAAATAAGAAGAGCTTCAAAAGGTGTGAAAAATATGAGGAGCATGAAACGGTCTGAAAAATAGGAGGAGCATTAAGCGGTGTTGAAAAACATGAAGAGACTGAAAAGGTTTGAAAAATATGAAGAGATTCAAAACGTGTGAAAAATATGAAGAGCTTCAAGAGTGTTAAAAATATGAGGCACATGAAACGGTCTGAAAAATAGGAGGAGCATGAAGCGGTGTTGAAAAATATGAAGAGCATGAAAATGTGTGAAAAATATGAAGAGCTGCAAAAGGTGTGAAAAATATGAAGAGCTGCAAAACCTGTGAAAAATATGTGGAATATGAAACGGTCTGAAAAATAGGAGGATCATGAAACGGTGATCAAACACATGAAGAGCCTGAAAAGTTGTGAAAAATATGAAGAGCTTCAAAAGGTATCAAAAATATGAAGGGCATGAAACGGTGTTCAAAAACTTGAAGAGCCTGAAAAGTTGTGAAATATATGAAGAGCTTCAAAAGGTTTCAAAAATATGAGGAGCATGAAACGCTATGAAAAATAGCACAAGCATGAAATGGTGTTGAAAACATGAAGAGCCTGCAAAGGTGTGAAAAATATGAAGAGTTTCAAAAGTTATCAAAAATATGAAGAGCATGAAACGGTCTGAAAAATATGAGGAGCATGAAACGGTGTTGAAAACATGAAGAGCCTGCAAAGGTGTGAAAAATATGAAGAGCTTCAAACGGTGTCAAAATTATGAGGAGCATGAAACGGTCTGAAAAATAGGAGGAGCATGAAACGGTGTTGAAAACATGAAGAGCCTGAAAAGCTGTGAAAAATATGAAGAGTTTGAAAAGGTATCAAATATATGAAGATCATGAAACGGTATGAAAAATAGGAGGAGCATGAAGCGGTGCTGAAAAACATGAAGAACCTGAAAAGGTGTGAAAAACAGGAAGAGCTTCAAAAGGTGTTAAAAATATGAGGAGCATGAAACGGTCTGAAAAATAGGAGGAGCATGAAGTGGTGTTGAAAAACATGAAGAGCCTGAAAAGGTGTGAAAAATATGAAGAGCTTCAAAAGGTGTCAAAAATATGAGGAGCTTGAAACGGTCTGAAATATAGGAGGAGCATGAAACGGTGTTCAAAAACATGAAGAGCCTGAAAAAGTGTGAAAAATATGAAGAACTTCAAAAGGTGTGAAAAATATGAGGAGCATGAAGCGATGTTCAAAAACATGAAGAGCCTGAAAAGTTGTGAAAAATATGAGGAGCATGAAACGGTTTTCAAAAACATGAAGAGCCTGAAAAGGTATGAAATATATGAAGAGCTTCAAAAGGTGTCAAAAATATGAGGAGCTTGATACGGTGAAATATAGGAGGAGCGTGAAGTGGTGTTGAAAAGCAAGAAGAGCCTGCAAAGCTGTGAGAAATATGAGAAGCATGAAATAGTGTTGAAAAACATGAGGAGCATGAAACGGACTGAAAAGTAGGAGGAGCATGAAGCGGTGTTGAAAAGCCTGAAGAGCCTGAAAAGGTGTGAAAAATATGAAAAGCTTGAAAAGGTGTGAAAAATATGGGAGCATGAAACGGTCTGAAAAATAGGAGGAGGATTAAGCGGTGTTCAAAAACATGAAGAGCCTGCAAAGTTGTGAAAAATATGAAGAGTTTCAAAAGATATCAAAAATATGAAGAGCATGAAACGGTCTGAAAAATATGAGGAGCATGAAACGGTGTTGAAAACATGAAGAGCCTGCAAAGGTGTGAAAAGTATGAAGAGCTTCAAACGGTGTCAAAAATATGAGGAGCATGAATCACTCTGAAAAATAGGAGGAGCAAGAAGCAGTGTTCAAAAACATGATGAGCCTGAAAAGCTGTGAAAAATATGAAGATTTTGAAAAGGTATCAAAAATATAAAGATCATGAAACGGTATGAAAAATAGGAGGAGCATGAAGCGGTGCTGAAAAACATGAAGAACCTGAAAAGGTGTGAAAAACAGGAAGAGCTTCAAAAGGTGTTAAAAATATGAGGAGCATGAAACGGTCTGAAAAATAGGAGGAGCATGAAGTGGTTTGAAAAACATGAAGAGCCTGAAAAGGTATGAAAAATATGAAGAGCTTCAAAAGGTGTCAAAAATATGAGGAGCTTGAAACGGTCTGAAAAATATGAGGAGCATGAAACGGTGTTCAAAAACATGAAGAGACTGAAAAGGTGTGAAAAATATGAAAAGCTTGAAAAGGTGTGAAAAATATGGGAGCATGAAACGGAATGAAAAATAGGAGGAGGATTAAGCTGTGTTCAAAAACATGAAGAGCCTGAAAAGGTGTGAAAAATATGAAGAGCTTCAAAAGTGTTAAAAATATGAGGCGCATGAAACGGTCTGAAAAATAGGAGGAGCATGAAGCGGTGTTGAAAAACATGAAGAGCATGAAAAGGTGTGAAAAATATGAAGAGCTGCAAAAGGTATGAAAAATATGAAGAGCTGCAAAACGTGTGAAAAATATGTGGAACATGAAACGGTCTGAAAAATAGGAGGAGCATGAAACGGTGATCAAACACATGAAGAGCCTGAAAAGGTGTGAAAAATATGAAGAGCTTCAAAAGGTGTCAAAAATAGGAGTAGCATGAAACGGTGTTCAAAAACTTGAAGAGCCTGAAAAGGTGTGAAATATATGAAGAGCTTCAAAAGGTGTCAAAAATATGAGGAGCATGAAACGCTATGAAAAATAGAACAAGCATGAAATGGTGTTGAAAACATGAAGAGCCTGAAAAGGTGTGAAAAATATGAAGAGTTTCAAAAGGTATCAAAAATATGAAGGGCATGAAACGGTCTCAAAAATAGGAGGAGCATGAGGCGGTGCTCAAAAACATGAAGAACCTGAAAATGTGTGAAAAATATGAAGAGCTTCAAAAGGTGTCAAATATATGAGGAGCATGGAACGGTCTGAAAAAGAGGAGGAGCTTGAAATGGTGTTCAAAAACATGAAGACCCTGAAAAGGTGTGAAAATTATGAAGAGATTCAAAAGGTATCAAAAATGTGAAGAACATGAAACGGTCTGAAAAATAGGAGGAGCATGAAGCTGTGTTGAAAAAATGAAGAGCCTGAAAAGCTATGAAAAATATGAAGAGCTTCAAAAGGTGTCAAAAATATGAGGAGCATGAAACGGTCTGAAATACAGGAGGTGCATGAAGCGGATTTGAAAAACATGAAGAGCGTGAAAAGGTGTGAAATATATGAAGAGTTTCAAAAGGTGTGAAAAATATGAAGAGCTTCAAAAGGTGTCAAAAATGAGATGAGCATGAAACGGTCTGAAAAATAGGAGGAGCTTGAAGCGGTGTTCAACAACATGAAGAGCCTGAAAAGGTGTGAAAAATATGAAGAGCTTCAAAAGGTTTCAAAAATATGAGGAGCATGAAAAGGTCAGAAAACAGGAGGAGCATGAAACGGTGATGAAAAACATGAAGAGCCTGAAAAGGTGTGAAAAATATGGAGAGCTTCAAACGGTGTGAAATACATGAGGATCATGAAACGGGCTGAAAAATAGGAGAAGCATGGAGTGGTGTGGAAAAACATGAAGAGCCTGAAAACGTGTGAAAAATATGAAGAGCTTCAAAAGGTGTGAAAAATATGAGGAGCATCAAAAGGTGTCAAAAATGAGATGAGCATGAAATGGTCTGAAAAATACAAGGAGCATGAAGTGGTGTTGAAAAACAAAAAAGCCTGAAAAGTGTGAAAAATATGAATAGCTTCTAAAGGTGTCAAAAATATGAGGAGCATGAAACGGTCTGAAAAATAGGAGGAGCATGAAGTGGTGTAGAAAAACATGAAGAGCCTGAAAGGTTGTGAAAAATATGAAGAGCTTCTAAAGGTGTCAAATATATGAGTAGCATGAAACAGTCTGAAAAATAGGAGGAGCATGAAGCTGTGTTCAAAAACATGAAGAGCCTGAAAAGGTGTGAAATATATGAAGAGCTTCAAAAGGTGTCAAAATGAGATGAGCATGAAACGGTCTGAAAAATAGGAGGAGCATGAAGTGGTGTTGAAAAAAATGAAAAGCCTGAAAAGGTGTGAAATATATGAAGAGCTTCAAAAGGTGTCAAAAATATGAGGAGAATGAAAAGGTCTGCAAAATAGGAGGAGCATGAAATGGTATTCAAAAACATTAAGAGCCTGAAAATGTGTGGAAAATATGAAGAGCTTCAAAAGGTGTGAAAAATATGAGGAGCATGAAACGGTCTAAAAAATAGGAGGAGCATGAGGCGGTGTTCAAAAACATGAAAAGCCTGAAAAGTTGTGAAAAATATGAAGAGCTTCAAAAGGTGTCAAAAATATTAGGAGCATGAAACGGTCAGAAAAATAGGAGGAGCATGAAATGGTGTTGAAAAACATGAAGAGCCTGAAAAGGTGTGAGAAATATGAAGAGCTTCAAAAGGTGTCAAAAATATGAGGAGCATGAAACGGTCTGAAAAACAGCGGTGCAAGAAGGGGTGTTGAAAAATATGAAGAGCCTGAAAATGTTTGAAAAATATAAAGAGCTTCAAAAGATGTGAAAAATATGAAGAGCTTCAAAAGGTGTCAAAAATGAGATGAGCATGAAACGGTCTGAAAAATAGGAGGAGCATGAAGCGGTGTTGAAAAACATGAAGACCATGAAAAGGTGTGAAAAATATGAAGAGCTTCTAAAGGTTTCAAAAATATGAGGAGCATGAAACGGCCTGAAAATAGGAGGAGCATGAAGCGGTGTTGAAAAACATGAAGAGCCTGAAAAGGTGTATTAATTATGAATAGGTTCTAAAGGTGTCAAAAATATGAGGAGCATGAAACGGTCTTAAAAATACGAGGAGAATGAAGTGGTGTTTAAAAACATGAAGAGCCTGAAAAGTTGTGAACTATATGAAGAGCTTCAAAGATGTCGAATACATGAGGAGCATGAAACGGTCTGAAAAAAAGGAGGAGCATGAAATGGTGTTGAAAAACATGAAGATCGTGAAAAGATGTGAAAAATATGAAGAGGTGCAAAAGGTGTCAAAAATATGAGGAGCATGAAACGGTCTGAAAAATAGGAGGAGCATGAAGCTGTGTTCAAAAACATGAAGAGTCTGATAATGTGTGAAAAATATGAAGAGCATGAAACGGTCTGAAAAATAGAAGCAGCATGAAACGGTGTTGAAAAACATGAAGAGCCTGAAAACGTGTGAAATATATGAAGAGCTTCAAAAGGTGTGAAAAATATGAAGAGCTTCAAAAGGTGTGAAAAATATGAGGAGCGTGAAAGGATCTGAAAAATAGAAGCAGCAGGAAACGGTGTTGAAAAACATGAAGAGCCTGAAAAGGTGTGAAAAATATGAAGAGCTTCAAAAGGTGTGAAATACATGAGGAGCATGTAAGAGCTGAAAAAATGGAGAAGCATGAAGTGTTGTGGAGAAACATGAAGAGCCTGAAAAGGTGTGAAAAATATGAAGAGCTTCAAAAGGTGTGAAATACATGAGGAGCATGTAAGAGCTGAAAAAATGGAGAAGCATGAAGTGTTGTGGAGAAACATGAAGAGCCTGAAAAGGTGTGAAAAATATGAAGAGCTTCAAAAGGTGTGAAATACATGAGGAGCATGAAACTCTCTGAAAAATAAAAGGAGCATGAAGTGGTGTTCAAAAACAAGAAGAGCCTGAAAAGGTGTGAAAAATATGAAGAGCTTCAAAAGCTGTGAAAAATATGAAGAGCTTCAAAAGGTGTGAAAAATATGAAGAGCTTCAAAAGGTGGCAAAAATGAGATGAGCATGAAACCGTCTGAAAAATACGAGGAGAATGAAGCGGTGTTGAAAATCATGAAGAGCCTGAAAAGCCGTGAAAAATATGAAGAGCTTCAAAAGATGTGAAAAATATGAAGAGCTTCAAAAGGTGTCAAAATGAGATGAGCATGAAACGGTCTGAAAAATAGGAGGAGCATGAAGTGGTGTTGAAAAAAATGAAAAGCCAGAAAAGGTGTAAAATATATGAAGAGTTTCAAAAGGTGTCAAAAATAAGAGGAGAATGAAATGATGTGAAAAATAGGAGGAGCATGAAATGGTGTTCAAAAACATGAAAAGCATGAAAAGGTGTGAAAAATATGAAGAGCTTCAAAAGGTGTCAAAAATGAGATGAGCATTAAATGGTCTGACAAATAGGAGGAGCATGAAGTGGTGTTCAAAAAAATGAGGAGCCTAAAAAGGTGTGTAATATATGAAGAACTTCAAATGGAGTCAAATATATGAGCAGCATGAAACGGTCTGAAAAATAGGAGGAGCATGAAACGGTGATCAAAAACATGAAGAGCATGAAAACGTGTGAATATTATGAAGAGTTTCAAAGGTATGAAATACATGAGGAGCATGAAACGGGCTGAAAAATAAGAGAAGCATGAAGCGGTGTTGAAAAACATGAAGAGCCTGAAAACGTGTGAAATATATGAAGAGATTCAAAAGGTGTGAAAAATATGAAGAGCTTCAAAAGGTGTCAAAAATCAGGTGAGCATGAAACGGTCTGAAAAATAGGAGGAGCATGAAGTTGTGGTGAAAAAAATGAAGAGCCTGAATAGGTGTGAAATATATGAAGAGCTTCAAAAGGTGTAAAAAATATGAGAACTATGAAACGGTCTGAAAATTAGGAGGAGCATGATGTGCTGTTCAAAAACATGAAGAGCCTGAAAAGGTGTGAAAAATATGAAGAGCTTCAAAAGGTTTCAAAAATATGTGGAGTATGAAAAGGTCTGAAAAATAGGAGGAGCATGAAACGGTGATGAAAAACATGAAGAGCCTGAAAAGGTGTGAAAAATATGGAGAGCTTCAAACGGTGTGAAATACATGAGGAGCATGAAACGGGCTGAAAAATAGGAGAAGCATGGAGTGGTGTGGAAAAACATGAAGAGCCTGAAAAAGTGTGAAAAATATGAAGAGCTTCAAAAGGTGTGAAATACTTGAGGTGCATGAAACTCTCTGAAAAATAAAACGAGCATGAAGCGCTGTTGAAAAACATGAAGAGCCTGAAAAGGTGTGAGAAAAATGAAGAGCTTCAAAAGGTGTCAAAAATATGAGGAGCATGAAACGGTCTGAAAAATAGGAGGAGCATGAAGCGGTGTTCAAAAACATGAAGACCCTGAAAAGGTGTGAAAAATATGAAGAGCTTCAAAAGGTGTCAAAAATGAGATGAGCATGAAAGGGTCTGAAAAATAGGAGGAGCATGAAGTGCTGTTGAAAATCATGAAGAGCCTGAAAAGGTGTGAAAAATATGAAGAGCTTCAAAAGGTGTCAAAATGAGATGAGCATGAAACGGTCTGAAAAATAGGAGGAGCATGAAGTGATGTTGAAAAAAATGAAAAGCCTGAAAAGGTGTGAAATATATGAAGAGAATCAAAAGGTGTCAAAAATATGAGGAGAAGGAAACGGTGTGCAAAATAGGAGGAGCAAGAAATGGTGTTCAAAAACATGAAGAGCCTGAAAAGGTGTGAGAAATATGAAGAGCTTCAAAAGGTGTGAAATGCATGAGGAGGATTAAACGGTCTGAAAAATAGGAGGAGCATGAAGCAGTGTTCAAAATCATTAAGAGCCTGAAAAGGTGTGAAAAATATGAAGAGCTTCAAAAGGTGTTAATAATAGGAGGAGCATGAAACGGTCTGAAAAATAAAAGGAGCATGAAGCGGTGTTCAAAAACATGAGGAGCCTGAAAAATTTTGAAAAATATGAAGAGCTTCAAAAGCTGTCAAAAATATGAGGAGCATGAAACGGTCTGAAAAATAGGAGGAGCATGAAGCGGTGTTCAAAAACATGAAGAGCCTGAAAAGGTGTGAAAAGTATGAAAAGCCTCATAACCTGTCAAAAATATGAGGAGCATGAAACGGTCTGAAAAATTGCAGGATCCTGAAGCGTTGTTGAAAATCATGAAGAGTCTGAAAACGTGTGAAAATATGAAGAGCTTCAAAAATATGAAAAATATGAAGAGCTTCAAAAGGTGTGGAAAATATGAAGAGCTTCAAAAGCTGTCAAAAATGAGATGAGCATGAAACGCTCTGAAAAATACGAGGAGCATGAGGCCAGGTTGAAAATCACAAAGAGCCTGAAAAGGTGTGAAAAATATAAAGAGCTTGAAAAGGTGTGAAAAATATGAAGAGCTTCAAAAGGTGTCAAAAATCAGATGTGCAAGAAACGGTCTGAAAAATAGGAGGAGCATGAAGCGGTGTTCAAAAACATGAAGAGCCTGAAAAGGTGTGAAAAATATGAAGAGCTTCAAAAGGTGTGAAAAATATGAAGAGCTTCAAAAGGTGTCAAAAATATGAGGAGCATGAAACGGTCCGAAAAATAGGAGGATCATGAAGCGGTGTTGAAAAACATGAAGAGCCTTAAAAGGTGTGCAAAATATGAACAGCTTCAAAAGGTGTGAAAAATATGAGGAGCATGAAACGGTCTGAAAATTAGGAGGAGCGTGTAGCGGTGTTGAAAAACATGAAAAGCCTTAAAAGGTGGGAAAATATGAAGAGCTTCAAAAATGTCAAAAATATGAAGAGCTTCAAAAGGTGTGAAAAATATGAACAGCTTCAAAAGGTGTCGAAAATGAGATGAGCATTAAACGGCCTGAAAAATAGGAGGACCATGAAGCGGTGTTGAAAATCATGAACAGCGTGAAAAAGAGAGAAAAATATGAAGAGCTTCAAAAAGGTGAAAACTATGAAGAGCTTCAAATGTGTGAAAAATATGAAGATCTTCAAAGGTGTCAAAAATATGAGGAACATGAAAGGGTCTGAAAAATATGAGGAGCATGAAGCGAAGTTCAAAAACATGAAAAGCCTGAAAAGTTGTGAAAAATATGAAGAGCTTCAAAAGGTGAAAAAATATGAGGAGCATGAAACGGACTGAAAAATATGAGGAGCATGAAACGAAGTTCAAAAACATGAAGAGCCTGAAAAGTTGTGAAAAATATGAAGAGCTTCTAAAGGTGAAAAAATATGAGGAGCATGAAACGGTCTGAAAAATATGAGGAGCATGAAGCGAAGTTCAAAAACATGAAGAGCCTGAAAAGTTGTGAAAAATATGAAGAGCTTCAAAAGGTGAAAAAATATGAGGAGCATGAAACGGTCTGAAAAATAGGAGGAGCAGGAAGCGATGTTCAAAAACATTAGGAGCCTGAAAAGTTCAGAAAAATATGAAGAGCTTCAAAAGGTGAAAAAATATGAGGAGCATGAAACGGTCTGAAAAATATGAGGAGCATGAAGCGAAGTTCAAAAACATGAAGAGCCTGAAAAGTTGTGAAAAATATGAAGAGCTTCAAAAGATGTCAAAAATATCAGGAGCATAAAACGGTCTGAAAAAAAGGAGGAGCATGAAACGGTGATCAAAAACATGAAGAGCTTGAAAAGGTGTGAAAAATATGAAGAGCTTCAAAAGGTGTGAAATACATGAGGAGCATGAAACGGTCTGAAAAATAGGTGTAGCAAGAAGGGGTGTTGAAAAACATGAAGAGCCTGAAAAGGTGTGAAATATATGAAGAGCTTAGAAAGGACTCAAAAATATGAGGAGCATGAAACGGTCTGAAAAATAGGAGGAGCATGAAACGGTGTTCAAAAACATGAAGAGCCTGAAAAGGTGTGAAAAATTTGAAGAGCTTCAAAAGGTGTCAAAAATATAGGAAACATGAAACGATTGAAAAAAAAGGAGGAGCATGAAGCCGTGTTGAAAAACATGAAGATTCTGAAAAGGTGTGAAAAATATGAAGAGCTTCAAAAGGTCTCAAAAATATGAGGAGCATGAATCGGTCTGAAAAATAGGAGGAGCATGAAACGGTGTTCAAAAACATGAAGAGCCTGAAAAGGTGTGAAAAATTTGAAGAGCTTCAAAAGGTGTCAAAAATATGAGGAGCATGAAACGGTCTGAAAAATAGGATGATCATGAAGCGTTGTTGAAAAACATGACGAGACTGAAAAGTTCTGTAAAATATGAAGAGCTTCAAAAGGTGTCAAAAATATGAGAAACATGAAACTACTGAAAAATAGGAGGAGCATGAAGCGGTGTTGAGAAACATGAAGAACATGAACAGGTTTGAAATATATGAAGAGCTTAGAAAGGACTCAAAAATATGAAGAGCATGAAACGGTCTGAAAAATAGGAGGAGCATGAAATGGTGTTGAAAAACATGAAGGGCGTGAAAAGGTGTGAAAAATATGAAGAGTTTCAAAAGGTGTGAAAAATATGAGGAGCATGAAACAGTCTGAAAAATAGGAGCAGCATGAAGCAGTGTTCCAAAACATGAAGAGCCTGAAAATGTGTGAAAAATATGAAGAGCTCCAAAAGGTGTGAAAAATATGAGGTGCATGAAACACTCTGAAAAATTGGAGGAGCATGAAGCGGTGTTGAAATACATGAAGAGCCTGAAAAGGTGAGAAAAATATGAAAAGCTTCAAAACGTGTGAAAAATATGAGGTGCATGAAAGTGTCTGAAAAATAGGAGGAGCATGAAGCGGTGTAGAAAAACATAAAGAGACTGAAAACGTGTGAAAAATATGAAGAGCTTCAAAGGGTGTCAAAAATATGAGGAGCATGAAACTCTCTGAAAAATAGAAGAAGCATGAAGCTATGTTCAAAAACATGAAGAGCACGAAAAGGTGTGAAAAATATGAAAAGCTTCAAAAGGTGTCCAAAATGAGATGAGCATGAAACGGTCTAAAAAATAGGAAGAGCTTGAAGCGGTGTTGAAAAACATGAAGAGCCTGAAAAGGTGTGAAAAATATGAAGAGCTTCAAAAGGTGTCAAAAATCGATGAGCATGAAATGTTCTGAAAAATAGGAGGAGCATGAAGTGGTGTTGAAAAACATGAAGAGCCTTAAAAGGTGTGAAATATATGAAGAGCTTCAAATGGTATCAAAAATATGAGGAGAATGAAACGGTCTGAAAAATAGGAGGAGCATGAAGCACTGTTATAAAAAGTGATGAGCCTGAAAACGTGTGAAAAATATTAAGAGCTTCAAAAGGTGTGAAAAATATGAAGAGCTTCAAAAGGTGTCAAACATCGATAAGCATGAAATGGTCTGAAAAATAGGAGGAGCATGAAGCGGTGTTCAAAACATGCAGAGCCTGAAAAGGTGTGAAAAATATGAAGAGCTTCAAAAGGTGTGAAATACATGAGGAGCATGAAACTGTCAGAAAAATAGGAGGAGCATGAAGCGGTGTTCAAAATCATGCAGAGACTGAAATCTTGTGAAAAATATGAAGAGCTTCAAAAGATGTGAAAAATATGAAGAGCTTCAAAAGGTGTCAAAACTGAGATGAGCATGAAACGGTCTGAAAAATAGGAGGAGCATGAAGTAGTGTTGAAAAAAAGAAAGAGCCTGAAAAGGTGTGAAATATATGAAGAGCTTCAAACGGTGTGAAAAATATGAGGAGCATGATACGGTCTGAAATATAGGAGGAGCGTGAAGTGGTTGTGAAAAACTTGAAGAGCCTGAAAAGGTGTGCAAAATATGAAGAGCGTCAAAAGGTGTGAGATACATGAGGAGCATGAAACGGTCTGAAAAATAGGAGGAGCATGAACCAGTGTTCAAAAACATGCAGAGACTGAAAAGGTGTGAAAAATATTAAGAGCTTCTAAAGGTTTGAAAAATATGAAGAGCTTCAAAAGGTGTCAAAAATGAGATGAGCATGAAACGGTCTGAAAAATAGGAGGAGGATGAAGTGGTGTTGAAAAAAATGAAGAGCCTGAAAAGGTGTGAAATATACGAAGATCTTCAAAAGGTGTGCAAAATATGAAGAGCTTCAAAAGGTGTCAAAAATATGAGGAGTATGAAATGGTATGATAAATAGCAGGAGCATGAAGCGGTGTTGAAACACATGAAGAGGCTGAAATCGTGTGAAAAATATGAAGAGCTTCAAAAATGTGAAAAATATGAAGAGCTTCCAAAGGTATGAAAAATATGAAGAGCTTCAAATGGTTTGAGAAATGAGATGAGCATGAAACGGTCTGAAAAATAGGAGGAGCAAGAAGCCGTGTTCAAAAACATGAAGAGCCTGAAAAGGCGTGAAAAATATGAGGAGCTTCAAAAGGTGTGAAATACATGAGGAGCATAAAACGGTCTGATAAATAGGAGGAGTATGAAGCGGTGTTGAAAAACATGAAGAGCCTGAAAAGGTGTGAAAAATATGAAGAGCTTCAAAAGGTGTGAAAAATATGAGGAGCATGATACGGTCTGAAAAATAGGAGGAGCATGAAGCGGTGTTCAAAAACATGAAGAGCCTAAAAGGTGTGAAAAATATGAAGAGATTCAAAAGGTGTGAAAAATATGAGGAGCATGATACGGTCTGAAAAATAGGAGGAGCATGAAGTGGTGTTCAAAAACATGAAGAACCTGAAAAGGTGTGAAAAATATGAAGACCTTCAAAAGGTGTGAAAAATATGAGGAGCATGATATGGTCTGAAAAGTAGGAGGAGCATGAAGCCGTGTTCAAAAACATGAAGAGCCTGAAAAGGTGTGAAAAATATGAAGAGCTTCAAAAGGTGTGAAAAATATGAGGAGCATGATACGGTCTGAAAAATAGGAGGAGCATGAAGCGGTGTTCAAAAACATGAAGAGCCTGAAAAGTTGTGAAAAATATGAAGAGCTTAAAAACGTGTCAAATATATTAGGAGCATTAACGGTCTGAAAAATAGGAGGAGCATGAAACGGTGTTGAAAAACATGAAGAGCCTGAAAAGGTGTGAGAAATATGAAGAGCTTCAAAAGGTATCAAAATATGAGGAGCATGAAACGATCTGAAAAATAGGAGGAGCAAGAAAGTGTGTTGAAAAACATGAAGAGCCTGGAAATGTGTGAAAAATATGAAGAGGTACTAAAGGTGTCAAAAATATGAGGAGCATGAAACGGTCTTAAAAATAAGAGGAGAATGAAGTGGTGTTGAAAAACATGAAGAGCCTGAAATGGTGTGAACTATATGAAGAGCTTCAAAAGGTGTCGAATATATGAGGAGCATGAAACGGTCTGAAAAATAGGAGGATCATGAAAAGTTGTTGAAAAACATGAAGAGCCTGAAAAGGTGTGAATAATATGAAGAGCTTCAAAAGGTGTCAAAAATATGAGGAGCAGGAAACGGTCTGAAAAAATAGGAGGAGCATGAAGCGGTGTTGAAAAACATGAAGAGCCTGAAAAGGTGTGAAAAATATGAAGAGCATGAAACGGTCTGAAAAATAGAAGCAGCGTGAAACTTTGTTGAAAAACATGAAGAGCTTGCAAACGTTTGAAAAATATGAAGAGCTTCAAAGGAGGAAAAAATATGAAGAGATTCAAAAGGTGTCAAAAATGAGATGAGCAGGAAACGTTCTGAAACATAAAAGGAGCATGAAGTGGTGTTGAAAAAAATGAAGAGACTGAAAAGGTGTGGAAAATATGAATAGCTTCTAAAGGTGTCAAAAATATGAGGAGCATGAAACGGTCTGAAAAAGAGGAGGAGCATGAAGTGGTGCAGAAAAACATGAAGAGCCTGAAAAGTTGTGAAAAATATGAAGACCTTCTAAAGGTGTCACAAATATGAGGAGCAGGAAACATTATGAAAAATAGGAGGAGCATGAAGTGGTGTTGAAAAACATGAAGAGTCTGAAAACGTGTGAAAAATATGAAGAGCTTCAAAAATGTGAAAAATATGAAAAGTTTCAAAAGGTGTGAAAGATATGAAGAGCTTCAAAAGGTGTCAAAAATTAGAAGAGCATGAAACGGTCTGAAAAATAGGAGGAGCATGAAGCGGTGTTGAAAACCATGAAGTGCGTGAAAATGTGTGAAAAATATGAAGAGCTTCAAAAGGTGTGAAAAATATGCAGAGCTTCAAAAATGTGAAAAATATGAAGAGCTTCAAAGGTGTGAAAAATATGAAGACCTTCAAATGGTGTGAAAAATGAGATGAGCATGAAACGGTCTGAAAAATAGGAGGAGCATGAAGCGGTGTTGAACAATATAAAGATCCTGAAAAGGTGTGAAATATATGAAGAGCTTCAAAAGGCGTCAAAATGAGATGAGCATGAAACGGTCTGAAAAATAGGAGGAGCATGAAGTGGTGTTGAACAGTATAAAGACCCTGAAAAGTTGTGAAATATATGAAGAGCTTAAAAAGTTGTGAAAAATATGAAAAGCTTCAAAAGGTTTCAAAAATATGAGGAGCATGAAACTGTCTCAAAAATAGGAGGAGCATGAAGCTGTGTTGAAAATCATGAAGCGCCTGAAAAGGTGTGAAAAATATGAAGAGCTTCAAAAGGTTTCAAAAATATGAGGAGCATGAAACTGTCTCAAAAATAGGAGGAGCATGAAGCGGTGTTGAAAAGATGAAGAGCCTGAAAACGTGTGAAAAATATGAAGATCTTCAAAAGGTATGAAAAAAATGAAGAGCTTCAAAAGGTGTCAAAAAAGAGATGAACATGAAACGGTCTGAAAAATAGGAGGAGCATGAAGTCGTGTTCAAAAAAATGAAGAGCCTGAAAAGGTGTGAAATATATGAAGATTTCAAAAGGTGTCAAAAATATGAGGAAAATGAAACGGTCTGAAAAATAGGAGGTGCATGAACTGGTGTTCAAAAACATGAAGAGCATGAAAAGCTGTGAAAAATATAAAGAGCTTCCAAAGGTGTGAAAAATATGAGGAGCATGAAACGGTCTGAAATAAAGGAGGAGCATGAAGTGGTGTTGAAAAACATGAAGAGCCTGAAAACGTGTGAAAAATATGAAGAGCTTCAAAAGATGTCAAAAATGAGTTGAGCATGAAACGGTCTGAAAAATAGAAGTATCATGAAGCGGTGTTCTAAAACATGTAGAGCCTGAAAAGGTGTGAAAAATATGAAGAGCTTCAAAAGGTGTCAAAAATATGAGGAGCATGAAACGTTCTGAAAAATAGGAGCAGCATGAAACGGTGTTCAAAAACATGAAGACATTGAAAAGGTGTGAAAAATATGAAGAGGTCAAAACGTGTGAAATATATGAGGATCCTGAAACGATTTGAAAAATATGAGGAGAATGAAGAGGTGTTCAAAAACATGAAGAGCCTGAAAATGTTTGAAAAATATGAAGAGCTTCAAAAGGTGTCAAAAATATGAGGAGCATGAAACGGTCTGAAAAATAGGAGGAGCATGAAGCGGTGTTCAAAAACACGAAGAGCCTGAAAAGCTGTGAAAAATATAAAGAGATTCAAAAGGTGTGAAAAATATGAGGAGCATGAAACGGTCTGAAATAAAGGAGGAGAATGAAGTGGTGTTGAAAAACATGAAGAGCCTGAAAAAGTGTGAAAAATATGAAGAGCTTCAAATGATGTCAAAAATGAGTTGAGCATGAAACGGTCTGAAAAATAGGAGGAGCATGAAGAAGGGTTGAAAAACATGAAGAGCCTGAGAACGTGTGAAAAATATGAAGAGCTTCAAAAGGTGTGAAAAATATGACGAGCTTCAAAAGGTGTCAAAAATGAGATGAGCATGAAGCGGTCTGAAAAATAGGAGGAGCATGAAGTGATGTTGAAAAACATGAAGAGCCTGAAATGTTGTGAAATATATGAAGAGCTTCAAAAGGTGTGAACAATATGGGGAGCTTCAAAAATTGTCAAATATATGAGGAGCCTGAAACGGTCTGAAAAATAGGAGGAGCATGAAGTGGTGTTCAATAACATGAAGAGCCTGAAAACGTGTGAAAAATGTAAAGAGCTTCAAAATGTGTCAAAAATATGAGGACCATGAAACGTTCTGAAAAATAGGAGGATCATGAAACGGTGTTGAAAAACATGAAGAGCCTGAAAAGGTGTGAAAAATATGAAGAGCATCAAAACGTGTCAAAAATGTGAGGAGTAAGAAATGGTCTGAAAAATAGGAGGAGCATGAAGTGGTGTTGAAAAAAATGAAGAGCCTGAAAACGTGAGAAAAATTGAAGAGCTTCTAAAGGTGTCAAAAATATGAGGATCATGAAACGGTCTGAAAAACAGGAGGAGCATTAAAGGGTGTTCAAAAACATGAAGAGCCTGAAAAGGTGTGAAAAATATGAAGAGCTTCAAGACGTGTCAAATATAGGAGAAGCACGAAAAGGTCTGAAAAATAGGAGGAGCATTAAACGGTATTCAAAAACATGAAGAGCCTGAAATTGTGTCAAAAAATGAAGAGTTTCAAAAGGTGTGAAATATATGAGGAGCACGAAACGGTCTGAAAAATAGGAGGAGCATGAAGCGGTGTTCAAAAACCTGCAGAGCCTGAAAAGCTGTGAAAAATATGAAGAGCTTAAATAGTTGTGAAAAATAGGAGGAGCTTGAAGCATTGTTCAGAAACATGAAAAGAGTGAAAATGTGTGAAAAATATGAAGAGCTTCAAATGTGTCAAAAATATGAGGAGCATGAAACGTTCTGAAAAATAGGAGGAGCATGAAGCGGTGTTGGGAAATATGAAGAGCCTGAAAAGGTGTGAAAAAATGAAGAGTTTCTAGAAGTGTCAAAAATATGAGGAGCATGATACGGTCTGAAAAATAGGAGGAGCATGAATTGGTGTTGAAAAACATGAAGAGCCTGAAAAGGTGTCAAAAATATGAGGAGCATGAAACGGTCTGTAAAATAGGAGGAACATGAAGCGGTGTTCAAAAACATGAAGAGCCTGAAAAGGTGTGAAAAATATGAAGTGCTTCAAAAGGTGTCAAAAATAAGAGGAGCATGAAATGGTTTGAAAAATAGGAGAAGCATGAAGCGGAGTTGAAAAACATGAAGAGCCTGAAAAGGTGTGAAAAATATGAAGAGGTTCAAAAGGTGTGAAAAATATGAAGAGCTTCAAAAGGTGTGAAATACATGAGGAGCATGAAATGGTCTGAAAAATAAAGGAGCATGAAGACTTGTTATAAAACATGAACAGCCAGAAAAGGTGTGAAAAATATGAAAAACTTCAAAAGATGTCAAAAATATGAGGAGCATGAAACGATCTGAAAAATAGGAGGAGCATGAAGCGGTGTTCAAAAACATGAAGAGCCTGAAAGGGGGTGAAAAATATGAAGAGCTTCAAAAGGAGTCAAAAATATGAGGAGCATGAAATGGTCTGAAAAATAGGAGGAGCATGAAACGGTGTTCAACAACATGAAGAGCCTGAAAAGGTGTGAAAAATATGAAGAGCTTCAAAACGTGTCAAAAATATGAGAAGCATTAAACGGTCTGAACAATAGGAGGAGCAAGAAGCAGTGTTGAAAAACATAAAGAGCATGAAAAGGTGTGAAATATATGAAGAGATTCAAAAGATGTGAGAAATATTAAGAGCTTCAAAAGGTGTCAAAATGAGATGAACATGAAACGGTCTGAAAAAGAGGAGGAGCATGAAGCGGTGTTGAAAATCATGAAGAGCCTGAAAAGGTGTGAAAAATATGAAAAGCTTCAAAAGATACGAAAAATATGAAGAGCTTCAACATGTGTCAAAAATATGAGGAGCATGAAACGATCTGAAAAATAGGAGTAGCATGAAGCGGTGTTCAAAAACACGAAGAGCCATAAAAGGTGTGAAATATATGAAGAGCTTCAAATGGTGTCAAAAATATGAGGAGTTTGAAACTGTCTGAAAAATATGAGGAGCATGAAACGGTGTTCAAAAACATGAAGAGCCTGAAAAGTTGTAAAAAATGTGAAGAGCTTCAAAAGGTGTCAAAAATATGAGGAGCATGAAAAGGTCTGAAAAATAGGAGGAGCATGAAGCCGTGTTCAAAAACATGAAGAGCCTGAAAAGGTGTGAAAAATATGAAGAGCTTCAAAAGGTTTGAAAAATATGAACAGCTTCAAAGGTGTCAAAATTATGAGGAGCATGAAACAGTCCGAAAAATATGAGGAGAATGAAACTGTCTGAAAAATAGGAGGAGGACGAAACTGTCTGAAAAATAGGAGGAAAATGAATCGGTGTTGAAAAACATGAAGAGCATGGAAAGGTGTGAAAAATATGAAGAGCTTCAAAAGCTTTCAAAAATATGAGGAGCATGAAATGGTCTTAAAAATATGAGGAGTATGAAACGGTCTGAAAAATAGGAGGAGAATGAAACGGTCTGAAAAATAGGAGGAGCATGAAACGGTGCTGAAAAACATGAAGAACAGGAAAAGGAGTGAAAAATATGATGGGCTTCAAAAGGTATCAAAAATATGAGGAGCATGAAACGGTCTGAAAAATAGGAGGAGCATGAAACGGTGTTAAAAATATGAAGAGCATGAAAAGGTGTGAAAAATATGAAGAGCTTCAAAAGGAGTCATATATATGAAGAGCATGAAACGTTCTGAAATATAGGAGGAGCATGAAGCAGTGTTGAAAAACATGAAGAGCCTTAAAAGGTGTGAAAAATACAAAGAGCTTCAAAAGGTGTCTAAAATATCAGGAGCATGAAACTTATGAAAAATAGGAAGAGCATGAAGCGGTGTTCAAAAAGAAGAAGAGCCTGAAAAGGTGTGAAAAATATGAAGAGCTTCAAAATATTTGAAAAATATGAGGAGCATGAACCGGTGTGAAAAATAGGAGGAGCATGAAACAGTGTTCAAAAACACGAAGAGCCTTAAAAGGTGTGAAAAATAATAAGGGCTTCAAAACGTGTCAAAAATATGAGGAGCAGGAAACGGTCTGAAAAATCAGAGGAGCATGAAACGGTGTTGTAAAACATGAAGAGCATGAAAATGTGAGAAAAATATGAAGAGTTTCAAAAGGTGTCAAAAGTATGAGGAGGAAGAAATAGTGTTGAAAAAATGAAGAGCATGAATAGGTGTTAAAAACTTGAAGAGCTTCAAAATGTGTGAAAAATATGAGGAGCATGAAACGGTGTGAAAAATAGGAGATCATGAAGTGGTGTTGAAAAACATGAGGAGCCTGAAAACGTGTGAAAAATATGAAGAGCTTCAAAAGGTTTGAAAAATATGAACAGCTTCAAAGGTGTCAAAATTATGAGGAGCATGAAACAGTCCGAAAAATATGAGGAGAATGAAACGGTGTTCAAACATTTGAAGAACCTGAAAAGGTATGAAAAATATGAAGAACTTCAAAAGGTGTCAAAAATATGAGGAGACTGAAACGGTCCAAAAAATAGGAGGAGCATGAAACCGTGTTCAAACATTTGAAGAACCTGAAAAGGTATGAAAAATATGAAGAACTTCAAAAGGTGTCAAAAATATGAGGAGACTGAAACGGTCCGAAAAATATGAGGAGAATGAAACGGTGTTCAAACATTTGAAGAACCTGAAAAGGTATGAAAAATATGAAGAACTTCAAAACGTGTCAAAAATATGAGGAACATGAAACGTTTTGCAAGATATGAGGAGAATGAAGCTGTGTTGAAAATCACGAAGAGCCTGAAAAGTTTTGAAATATATGAAGAGCTTCAAAAGGTGTCAAAATATGAGCAGCATGAAACGGTCTGAAAAATAGGAGGGGCATGAAGCGGTGTTGAAAAACATGAAGAGCCTGAAAAGGTGTGAAATATATGAAGAGCTTCAAAAGGTGTCAAAAATATGTGGAACATTAAATGGTCTGAAAAATATGAAGAGCATGAAGTGGTTTTCAAAAACATGAAGAGCCTGAAAATGTGTGGAAAATAGGAAGAGCTTCAAAAGGTGTCAATAATATGAGGAACATGAAACGTTCTGAAAAATATGAGGAGCATGAAGCTGTGTTGAAAATCAGGAAGAGCCTGAAAATTTTGAAATATATGAAGAGCTTCAAAAGGTGTCAATAATATGAGGAGCATGAAACGGTCTGAAAAATAGGAGGAGCATGAAACGGTGTTGAAAAACATGAAGAGCCTGAAAAGGTGTGAAAAATATGAAGAGCTTCAAGGGGTGTCAAAAATATGAGGAGCATGAAACGTTCTGAAAATTAGGAGGAGCAATCAACGGTTTTCAAAAACATGAAGAGCCTGAAAAGGTGTGAATAATATGAAGAGCTTCAAAAAGTGTCAAAAATATGAGGATAATGAAACGGTGTGAAAAACAGGAGGAGCATGAAACTGTGTTCAAAAACATGAAGAGCCTGAAAAGGTGTGAAAAATATGTAGAGCTTCAAAAGGTGTCAATAATATGAGGAGTATGAAACGGTCTGAAAAATAGGAGGAGAATGAAACGGTGTTGAAAAACATGAAGAGCCTGAAAAGGTGTGAAAATCTGAAGAGCTTCAAAAGGTGTCAAAAATATGAGGAGCATGAATCGGTATTGACAAACATGAAGAGCCTGAAAAGGTGTGAAAATATGAAGAGCTTCAAAAGGTGTCAAACATATGAGGAGCATGAAACGGTCTGAAAAATAGGTGGAGCATGAAGCGGTGTTGAAAAACATGAAGAGCCTGAAAAGGTGTGAAAAACATGAAGAGCCTGAAAATGTGTGAAATATATGAAGAGCTTCAAAAGGTGTCAAAAATGTGAGGAGCATGAAACGGTCTCAAAAATAGGAGGAGCATGAAGCGGTATTCAAAATATGAAAAGCCTGAAAAGGTGTGAAAAATATGAAGAGCTTCAAAAGTTGTAAAAAATATGAGGAGCATGAAACGGTCTGAAAAATAGAGCAGCATGAAACGGTGTTGAACAACATAAAGAGCATTAAAAGCTGTGAAATATATGAAGAGCTTCAAAGGTGTAAAAAATATGAGTTGCATGAAACGGTCTGAAAAATAGGAGGAGCACGAAACAGTCTGACAAATAGGAGGAGCATGTTACGGTGTTGAAAAACATAAAGAGCATTAAAAGCTGTGAAAAATACGAAGAGCTTCAAAAGGTGTAAAAAATATGAGGTGCATTAAACGGTCTGAAAAAAAAGAGTAGCACGAAACGGTCTGAAAAATATGAGGAGCATGAAACGGTGTTGAAAAACATGAAGAGCCTGAAAAGGTGTGAAAAATACGAAGAGCTTCAAAAGTGTCAAAAATATCAGGAGCATGAATCGGTCTGAAAAATAGGAGGAGCAAGAAACGGTGTAGAAAAACATGAAGAGCATGAAAATGTGTGAAAAATATGAAGAGTTTCAAAAGGTGTCAAAAAATATGAGGAGCATGAAACGGTCTCAAAAATAGGAGGAGCAGAAACGGTCTGAATAATAGGAGGAGTATGAAACGGTGTGAAAAATATGAAGAGCTTAAAAAGTTGTAAAAAATATGAGGAGCATGTAACGATCTGAAATACAGGAGGAGCATGAAACGGGGTTGAAAACATGAAGAGAATGAAAAGGTGTGAATAATATGAAGACCTTGAAAAGGTGTGAAAAATATGAGGAGCATGAAATGGTCTGAAAGATAGGAGGAACAAGAAACGGTGTTGAAATCATGAAGAGCATGTAAAGGTGTGAAAAATATGAGGAGCTTCAAAAGGTGTCAAAAATATGAGGAGCAAGAAACTATCGGAAAAATAGGAGGAGCATGAAACGGTTTTGAAAACATGAAGAGTCTGAAAAGGTGTGAAATAGATGAAGAGCTTCAAAAGGTGTCCAAAATATGAGGAGCATGAAACGGTTTGAAAAATAGGAGGAGCATGAAGTGATGTGGAAAAACATGAAGAGCCTGAAAAGGTGTGAAAAATATGAAGAGCTTCAAAAGGTGTCAAAAATATGAGGAGCATGAAACAACCTGAAAAATAGGAGGAGCATGAAGCGGTATTCAAAAACATGAAGAGCCTGAAAAGTTGTGAAATATATGAAGAGCTTCAAAAAGTGTCAAAAATATGAGGAGCATGAAACGGTCTGAAAAATAGGAGGAGTATGAAACGGTGTTCAAAAACATGAAGAGCCTGAAAAGGTGTGAAAAATATGAAGAGCTTCAAAAAGTGTCAAAAATATCAGGAGCATGAATCGGTCTGAAAAATAGGAGGAGCAACAAACGGTGTAGAAAAACATGAAGAGAATGAAAAGTGTGAAAAATACAAAAAGCTTCAAAAGGTGTCAAAAATATGAGGAGCATGAAACGGTCTGAAAAATAGGAGGAGCGTGAAATGGTCTGAAAAATAGGAGGAGCATGAAACGGTGTTTAAAACCATGAGGAGCATGAGAGGGTGTGAAAAATATGGAAGAGCTTCACAATGTGTCAAAAATATGAGGAGCACGAAACGGTCTGAAAAATAGGAGGAGCATGAAACGGTGTTGAAGAGCCCTAAAAGGTGTGAAAAATATGAAGAGCATCAAAGAGTTTCAAAAATATGAGGAGCATGAAACTGTCTGAAAAATAGGAGGAGCATGAACCAGTGTTGAAAAAAATGAAGAGCATGAAAAGGTGTCAAAAATATGAAAAGCTTCAAAAGGTGTCAAAAAAAAGAGGAGCATGAAAGTGTCTGAAAAATAGGAGGAGCATGAAACGGTGGTGAAAAACGTTAGGGCATGAAAAGATGTGAAAAATATGAAGAGCTTCAAAAGGAGTCAAAAATATGAAGAGCATGAAAAGTTCTGAAAAATAGGAGGAGCAGGAAATGGTGTTCAGAAACATGAAGAGCCTGAAAAGGTGTGAAAAATATGAATTGCTTCAAAAGGTGTGAAAAATATGAGGAGCATGAAACGGCCTGGAAAAAGGGAGGAGCATGAGGCATTGTTGAAAAACATGAAGAGCCTGAAAACGTGTGAAAAATATGAAAAGCTTCAAAAGGTGCGAAAAATATGAAGAGCTTCAAAAGGTGTCAAAAATATGAGGAGCATGAAACGGTCTGAAAAATAGGAGGAGCATTAATCGTTGTTGAAAAAGATGAAGATCCTGAAAAGGTGTGAAAAATATGAAGAGCTTCAAAACGTGTCAAAAATATGAGGAGCATGAAACGGTCTGAAAAATAGGAGGAGCATGAATTGGTGTTAAAAAACATGAAGAGCCTGAAAAGATGTGAAAAATATGAAGAGCTTAAAAGGTGTCAAAATTATGAGGAGCATGAAACGGTCTGAAAAATAGGAGGAGCATGAAACGGTGTTAAAAATCATGAAGAGCCTGAAAAGGTGTGAAATATATGAAAAGCTTCAAAAGGTGTCAAAAATATGAGGAGCATGAAACGATCTGAAATATAGGAGGAGCATGAAGCGGTGTTGAAAAACATGAAGAGCATGAAACGGTTTGAAAAATATGAGGAGCTACAAAAGGTGTCAAAAATAGGAGTAGCATGAAACGGTGTTCAAAAACTTGAAGAGCCTGAAAATGTGTGACAAATAGGAAGAGCTTCAAAAGGTTTCAAAAATATGAGGAGCATGAAACAGTCGGAAAAATAGAAGTAGCTTGAAAGTTGTTCAGAATCATGAAGAGCCAGAAAAGTTGTGAAAAATATGAAGAGCTTCAATACGTGTCAAAAATATTAGGAGCATGAAACGTTCTCAAAAATAGAAGGAGCAGGAAAAGGTGTTCAAAAATATGTAGAGGCAGAAAAGGTGTGAAAAATACGAAGAGCTTCAAAATGGGTCAAAAATATGGGGAGCATGAAACGGTCTAAAAATAGGAGGAGCAAGAAACGGTGTTCAAAAACGTGAAGAGAGTCAAAAGGTGTGAAAAATATGAAGAGCTTCATAATGTGTCAAAAATATGAGTAGCATTAAAGGGGCTGAAAAATAAGAGGAGCATGAAGTGGTGTAGAAAAACATGAAGAGCCTGAAAAGATGTGAAAAATATGAAGAGCTTTAAAAGGTGTCAAAAATATGAGGAGCATGAAACGGTCTGAAAAATAGGAGGAGCATGAAATGGTGTTGAAAAACATGAAGAGCCTGAAAAGGTGTGAAAAAATAAACAGCTTCAAAAGGTGTCAAAAATATGAGGAGCACGAAACGGCCTGAAAAATAGGAGGAGCATGAAACGGTGTTGAAAAGCCTGAAAAGCTGTGAAGAATATGAAGAGCTTCAAAAGGTTTCAAAAATATGAGGAGCATGAAAGTGTCTGAAAAATAGGAGGAGCATGAACCGGTGTTGAAAAACATGAAGAGCATGAAAAGTGTGAAAAATATGAAGAGCTTCAAAAGGTGTCAAAAATATGAGGACATTGATACGGTCTGAAAAATAGGAGGAGCATCAAACGGTCTGAAAAATAGGAAGAGCATGAAACGGTGTTGAAAAATAAGAAGAGCTTCAAAACGTGTCAAAAGTATGAGGACCATGAAACAATCTGAAAAATATGAGGAGCCTGAAACGGTCTGAAAAATAGGAGGAGCATGAAACGGTTTTGAAAACATGAAGAGTCTGAAAAGGTGTGAAATAGATGAAGAGCTTCAAAAGGTGTCCAAAATATGAGGAGCATGAAACGGTCTGAAAAATAGGAGGAGCATGAACTGGTCTTGAAAAACATGAAAAGCCTGAAAAGGTATTCAAAAACATGAAGAGCCTGAAAAGGTGTGAAAAATATGAAGAGCTTCAAAAGGTGTCAAAAATATGAGGAGTATGAAACGGTCTGAAATATAGGAGGAGAATGAAGTGGTGTTGAAAAACATGAAGAGCATGAAAATGTGTGAAAAATATAAAGAGTTTCAAGAGGTGTCAAAAATATGAGGAGCATAAAACGGTCTGAAAAATAGGAGGAGCATGAAGCGTTGTTCAAAAACATGAAGAGCCTGAAAAGGTGTGAAATATATGAAGACCTTCAAAAGGTGTTAAAAATATGAGGAGCAAGAAATGGTATGAAAAATAGGAGGAGCATGAAGCGGTGTTGAAAACATGAAGAGCATGAAAATGTGTGAAAAATATAAAGAGCTTCAAACGGTGTCAAAAATATGAGGAGCATGAAACAGTCTGAAAAATAGCAGGAGCATGAAACGGTGTTCAAAAACATGAAGAGACTGAAAGGTGTGAAAAATATGAAGAGCTTCAAAAGGTGTCAAAAATATGAGGAGCATGAAACGGTCTGAAAAATTGGAGGAACATGAAGCTGTGTTGAAAACATGAAGAGCCTGAAAAGCTGTGAAAAATATGAAGAGCTTCAAAAGGTGTCAAAAATATGAGGAGCATGAAACAGTATGAAAAATAGGAGAAGCATGAAGCGGTGTTCAAAAACATGAAGAGCCTGAAAAGGTGTGAAAAATATGAAAAGCTTCAGAAGCTGTCAAACATATGAGGAGCATGAAACGGTCTGAAAATTAGGAGGAGCATGAAGTAGTGTTCAAAAACATGAAGAGCCTGAAAAGGTGTGAAAAATATGAAGAGCTTCAAAAGGTGTGAAAAATATGAAGAGCTTCAAAAGGTGTCAAAAATATGAGGAGCATGAAACGGTCTGAAAAATAGGAGGAGCATGAAAAGGTGTTCAAGAACATGAAGAGCCTGAAAAGGTGTGAAAAATATAAAGAGCTTCAAAAGCTGTGAAATACACGAGGAGCATGAAACTCTCTGAAAAATAGGAGGAGCATGAAGCAGTGTTGAAAAATATGAAGAGCCTGAAAAGCTGTGAAATATATGAAGAGCTTCAAAAGGTATCAAAAATATGAGGACAATGAAATGGTCTGAAAAATAGGAGGAGCATGAAGTGGTGTTGAAAAACATGAAGAGCCTGAAAAGGTGTGAAATATATAAAGAGCTGCAAAAGGTGTGAAAATTATGAGGAGCATGGAACGGTCTGAAAAATAGGAGGAGCATGAAGTGGTGTTTAAAAACATGAAGAGCCCGACAAGGTGTGAAAAATATGAAGAGCTTCTAAAGGGGTCAAAAATATGAGGAGCATGAAACGGTCTGATAAATAGGAGGAGCATGAAGCGGTGTTGAAAAACATGAAGAGACTGAAAAGCTGTGAAATATATGAAGAGCTTCAAAAGGTATCAAAAATATAGGACAATGAAACGGTCTGAAATGTAGGAGGAGCATGAGTGGTGTTGAAAAACATGAAGAGCCTAAAAAGGGGTGAAAAATATGAAGAGCTTCAAAAGGTGTCAAAAATATGAGGAGCATGGAACCGTCTAAAAATAGGAGGAGCATGAAACCGTGTTCACAAACATGAAGAGCTGAAAAGGTGTGAAAAATTTGAAGAGCTTCAAAAGGTGTCAAAAATATGAGGAGCATGAAACGGTCTGAAAAATAGGAGGAGCATGAAACCGTGTTCACAAACATGAAGAGCCTGAAAAGGTGTGAAAATTATGAAAAGCTTCAAAAGGTGTGAAATACATGAGGAGCAAAAAACGGTCAGAAAAATAGGAGAAGCATGAAGCGGTGTTGAAAAACATGAAGAGCCTGAAAAGGTGTGAAAAATATGATTAGCTTCAAAAGGTGTCAAAAATATGAGGATCATGAAACGGTCTGAAAAATAGGAGGAGCATGAAACCGTGTTCAAACCTATGAAGAGCCTGAAAATGTGTGAAAATTATGAAGAGCTTCAAAAGTTGTGAAATACATAGGAGCATAAAACTTTCAGAAAATTAAGAGGAGCATGAAGCAGTGTTGAAAAACTTGAAGAGCCTGAAAATGTGTGAAAAATATGAAGAGCTTCAAGAGGTGTAAAAAATATGAGGGGAATGAAAAGGTCTGAAAATTAGGAGGAGCATGAAGTGATGTTAAAAAACATGAAGAGCCTGAAAAAGTGTGAAAAGTATGAAGAGCACCAAAAGTGTCAAAAATATGAGGACCATGAAATGGTCTGAAAAATAAGAGGAGCATGAAGCGGTGTTGAAAAACATGAAGAGCCTGAAAAGGTGTGAAAATTATGAAGAGCTTCAAAAGATGTGAAAAATATGAAGAACTTCAAAAGGTTTCAAAAATGAGATGAGCATGAAAAGGTCTGAAAAACAGGAGGAGCTTGAAGCGATGTTGAAAAACATGAAGAACCTGAAAAGGTGTGAGAAATATGAAGAGCTTCAAAAAATGTCAAAAATATGAGGAGTATGAAACTGTCTGCAAAAAAGGAGGAGCATGAAGTGGTGTTTAAAGACATGAAGATCCTGAAAAGGTGTGCAAAATTTGAAAAGCTTCAAAAGGTGTCAAAAATATGAGGAGCATGAAACGGTCTGAAAAATAGGAGGAACATGAAGCGGTGTACAAAAACATGAAGAGCCTGAAAAGGTGTGAATAATATGAGGAGCTTCAAAAGGTGTCAAAAATGAGATGAGGATGAAACGGTCTGAAAAATAGGAAGAGCATGAAGCGGTGTTGAAAATCATGAAGAGCCTGAAAAGGTGTGAAGAATATGAAGAGCTTCAAAAGGTGTGAAAATATGAGGAGCATGAAACAGCCTGAAAAATAGGATGAGCATGAAACGCTTTTGAAAAACCTGAAGAGCATGAAAAGGTGTGAAAAATATGAAGAGTCAAAACGTGTCAAAAATATGAGGAGCATAAAACGGTCTGAAAAATAGGAGGAGCATGAAGCGGTGTTCAAAAACTTGAAGAGCCTGAAAAGGTTTGAAAAACATGTAGAGCTTCAAAAGGTGTGAAATATATGAGGTGCATGAAACGGTCTGAAAAATAGGAGGAGCATGAAACGGTGTTGAAAAACATGAAGAGTCTGAAAAGTTGTGAAATATATGAAAAGCTTCTAAAGGTGTCAAAAATATGAAGAGCTTCAAAAGGTGTCAAAAATGAGAAGAGCATGAAACGGTCTGAAAAATAGAAAGAGCATGAAGCGGTGTTGAAAATCATGAAGAGCCTGAAAAGGTGTGAAAAATATGAAGAGCTTCAAAAGGTGTGAAAATATGAAGAGCTTTAAAAGGTGTCAAAATGAGATGACCATGAAACGGTCTGAAAAATAGGAGCATGAAGTGGTGTTGAAAAAAATGAAGAGCCTGAAAAGGTGTGAAAAATATGAAGAGCTTCAAAAGGCGAGAAAAATATGAAGGGCTTCAAAAGGTGTGAAAAATATGAAGAGCCTCAAAATGTGTCAAAAATGACATGAGCATGAAACGTTCTGAAAAATTGGAGGAGCATGAAGCGATGATGAAAAACATGAAGAGCCTGAAAAGGTGAGAGAAATATGAAGAGCTTCAAAAGTTGTCAAAAATATGAGGAGCATTAAACGGTCTGAAAAATAGGAGGAGCATGAAGCGGTGTTCAAAAACGTGAAGAGCCTGAAAAGGTGTGAAAAATATGAAAAGCTTCAAAAGCTGTCAAAGATATGAGGAGCATGAAACGGTCTGAAAAATAGGAGGAGCATGAAGTAGTGTTCAAAAACATGAAGAGCCTGAAAAGGTGTGAAAAATATGAAGAGCTTCAAAAGGTGTGAAATACATGAGGAGCATTAAACGGTCTGAAAAATTTGAGGAGCATGAAGCGGTGTTCAAAAATATGAAGAGCCTGAAAAGGTGTGAAAATTATGAAGAGCTTCTAAAGGTGTCAAAAATATGAGGAGCATGAAACGGTCTGATGAATAGGAGGAGCATGAAGTGGTGTTGAAAAACATGAAGAGCCTGAAAAGGTGTGAAATATATAAAGAGCTTCAAAAGGTATCAAAAATATGAGGACAATGAAACGGTCTGATATATAGGAGGAGCATGAAGTGGTGTTGAAAAACATGAAGAGCCTGAAAAGGTGTGAAAAATATGAAGAGCTTCAAAATGTGTCAAAAAGATGAGGAGCATGAAACGGACTGAAAAATAGGAGGAGCATGAAACGGTGTTCAAAAACATGTAGAGCCTGAAAAGGTGTGAAAAATTTGAAGAGCTTCAAAAGGTGTCAAAAATATGAGGAGCATGAAACGGTCTGAAAAATAGGAGGAGCATGAAACCGTGTTCACAAACATGAAGAGCCTGAAAAGGTGTGAAAATTATGAAAAGCTTCAAAAGGTGTGAAATACATGAGGAGCATAAAACGGTCAGAAAAATAGGAGAAGCATGAAGCGGTGTAGAAAAACATGAAGAGCCTGAAAAGGTGTGAAAAATATGATTAGCTTCAAAAGGTGTCAAAAATATGAGGATCATGAAACGGTCTGAAAAATAGGAGGAGCATGAAACCGTGTTCAAAACTATGAAGAGCCTGAAAAGGTTTGAAATATATGAAGAGCTTCAAAAGTTGTGAAATACATAGGAGCATAAAACTTTCAGATAAATAAGAGGAGCATGAAGCAGTGTTGAAAAACTTGAAGAGCCTGAAAAGGTGTGAAAAATATGAAGAGCTTCAAGAGGTGTAAAAAATATGAGGGGAATGAAAAGGTCTGAAAATTAGGAGGAGCATGAAGTGATGTTAAAAAACATGAAGAGCCTGAAAAAGTGTGAAAAGTATGAAGAGCACCAAAAGTGTCAAAAATATGAGGACCATGAAACGGTCTGAAAAATAAGAGGAGCATGAAGCGGTGTTGAAAAACATGAATTGCCTGAAAAGGTGTGAAAATTATGAAGAGCTTCAAAAGATGTGAAAAATATGAAGAACTTCAAAAGGTTTCAAAAATGAGATGATCATGAAACGGTCTGAAAAACAGGAGGAGCTTGAAGCGGTGTTGAAAAACATGAAGAACCTGAAAAGGTGTGCAAAATTTGAAAAGCTTCAAAAGGTGTCAAAAATATGAGGAGCATGAAACGGTCTGAAAAATAGGAGGAGCATGAAGTGGTGTTTAAAGACATGAAGAACCTGAAAAGGTGTGCAAAATTTGAAAAGCTTCAAAAGGTGTCAAAAATATGAGGAGCATGAAACGGTCTGAAAAATAGGAGGAGCATGAAGCGGTGTTCAAAAACATGAAGAGCCTGAAAAGGTGTGAACTATATGAAGAGCTTCAAAAGGTGTCGAATATATGAGGAGCATGAAAAGGTCTGAAAAATAGGAGGATCATGAAACGTTTTTGAAAAATATGAAGAGCCTGAAAAGGTGTGAAAAATATGAATAGCTTCAAAAGGTGTCAAAAATATGAGGAGCATGAAACGGTCTAAAAAATAGGAGGAGCATGAAGCTGTGTTCAAAAACATGAAGAGCCTGAAAAGGTGTGAAATATGTGAAGAGCTTCAAAAGGTGTGAAAAATATGAAGAGCTTCAAAAGGTGTCAAAAATGAGATGAGCATTAAATGGACTGACAAATAGGAGGAGCATGAAGGGGTGTTCAAAAAAATGAGGAGCCTAAAAAGGTGTGAAATATATGAAGAGCTTCAAATGGTGTCAAATATATGAGCAGCATGAAACGGTTTGAAAAATAGGAGGAGCATGAAACGGTGATCAAAAACATGGAGAGCCTGAAAACAGGTGAATATTATGAAGAGTTTCAAAGGTGTGAAATACATGAGGAGCATGAAACGGGCTGAAAAATAAGAGAAGTATGAAGTGGTGTGGAAAAATATGAAGAGCCTGAAAAGGTGTTAATAATATGAAGAGCTTCAAAAGGTGTGAAATACATGAGGAGCATGAAACTCTCTGAAAAATAGGAGGAGCATGAAGCGGTGTTCAAAAACATGAAGAGCCTGAAAAGTTGTGAAAAATATGAAAAGCTTCAAAAGGTGTCAAAAACGAGATGAGCATGAAACGGTCTGAAAAATAGGAGGAGCATGAAGCGGTGTTGAAAAATGAAGAGCCTGAAAAGTTGTGAAAAATATGAAGAGCATCCAAAGGTGTCAAAAATATGAGGAGCATGAAACGGTCTGAAAAATAAGAGGAGCATGAAGAGGTGTTCAAAAACATGAAGAGCCTGAAAAGGTGTGAAAAATATGAAGAGCTTCAAAATCTGTCAAAATTGAGATGAGCATGAAACGGTCTGAAAAATAGGAGGAGCATGAAGCGGTGTTGAAAAATATGAAGAGCCTGAAAACGTGTGAAAAATATGAAGAGATTCAAAAGATGTGAAAAATATGAAGAGCTTCAAAAGGTGTCAAAAATGAGATGAGCAAGAAACGGTCTGAAAAATAGGAGGAGCATGAAGTGGTGTTGCAAAAATGAAGAGCCTGAATAGGTGTGAAATATATGAAGAGCTTCAAAAGGTGTCAAAAAATGAGAAGTATGAAACGGTCTGAAAATTAGGAGGAGCATGAAGCGGTGTTCAAAAACATGAAGAGCCTGAAAAGGTGTGAAAAATATGAAGAGATTCAAAAGGTTTCAAAAATATGAGGAGCATGAAAAGGTCTGAAAAATAGGAGGAGCATGAAGCGGTGTTGAAAATCATGAAGAGCCTGAAAAGGTGTGAAAAATATGAAGAGCTTCAAAAGGTGTCAAAATGAGATGAGCATGAAACGGTCTGAAAAATAGGAGGAGCATGAAGTGATGTTGAAAAAAATGAAAAGCCTGAAAAGGTGTGAAATATATGAAGAGCATCAAAACGTGTCAAAAATATGAGGAGAAGGAAACGGTCTGCAAAATAGGAGGAGCAAGAAATGGTGTTCAAAAACATGAAGAGCCTGAAAAGATGTGAGAAATATGAAGAGCTTCAAAAGGTGTGAAATGCATGAGGAGGATTAAACGGTCTGAAAAATAGGAGGAGCATGAAGCGGTGTTCAAAAAAATGAAGAGCCTGAAAAGGTGTGAAAAATATTAAAAGCGTCAAAAGATATGAAAAACATGAAGAGCTTCAAAAGGTGTCAAAATGAGATGAGCATGAAACGGTCTGAAAAATAGGAGGAGCATGAAGTGGTGTTGAAAATAATGAAAAGCCTGTAAAGGTGTGAAATATATGAAGAGATTCAAAAGATGTGAAAAATATGAGGTGCATGAAACGGTCTGAAAAATAGGAGGAGCATGAAGCGGTGTTGAAAAACATGAAGAGCATGAAAAAGTGTGAAAAATATGAAGAGATTCAAAAGGTGTGAAAAAGATGAAGAGCTTCAAAAGGTGTCAAAAATGAGATGAGCATGAAACGGTCTGAAAATTAGGAGGAGCATGAAGCGGTGTTCAAAAACATGAAGAGCCTGAAAAGGTGTGAAATATTTGAAGAGCTTCAAAAGGAGTCAAAAATATGAGGAGCATGAAACCGTCTGAAAAATAGGAGGAACATGAAGGGGTGTTGAAAAATATGAAGAGCCTGAAAAGTGTGAAAAATATGAAGAGCTTCGAAATGTGTGAAAAACATGAGGAGCATGATACGGTCCGAAAAATAGGAGATGCTTGAAGTTGTTTTGAAAAACATGAAGATCCTGAAAAGGTGTGAAAAATATGAAGAGCTTCAAAAAGTGTGAAAAACATGAGGAGCATGAAACGGTCTTAAAAATAGGAGGATCATGAAGTGGTGTTCAAAAACATGAAGAGCCTGAAAAGGTGTGAAAAATATGAAGAGCCTCAAAACGTGTCAAAAATATGAGGAGTATGAAACGGTCTGGAAAATAGCAGGAGCATGAAGCGGTGTTGAAATACAGGAAGAGCCTGAAAAGGTGTGAAAAATATGAAGAGCTTCAAAAGGTGTGAAAAATATGAAGGGCTTCAAAAGGTTTGAAAAATATGAAGAGCTTCAAAATGTGTCAAAAATGACATGAGCATGAAACGGTCTGAAAAATTGGAGGAGCATGAAGCGATGATGAAAAACATGAAGAGCCTGAAAAGGTGAGAGAATTATGAAGAGATTCAAAAGGTGTCAAAAATATGAGGAGCTTTAAACGGTCTGAAAAATAGGAGGAGCATGAAGCGGTGTTCAAAAATATGAAGAGCCTGAAAAGGTGTGAAAAATATGAAGAGCTTCAAAACGTGTCAAAAATATGAGAAGCATGAAACGGTCTGAAAAATAGGAGGAGCATGAAGCGGTGTCAAAAACATGAAGAGCCTGAAAAGGTGTGAAAAACATGAAAAGCTTCAGAAGCTGTCAAACATATGAGGAGCATGAAACGGTCTGAAAAATAGGAGGAGCATGAAGTAGTGTTCAAAAACATGAAGAGCCTGAAAAGGTGTGAAAAATATGAAGAGCTTCAAAAGGTGTCAAAAATATGAAGAGCTTCAAAAGGTGTCAAAAATATGAGGAGCATGAAACGGTCTGAAAAATAGGAGGAGCATGAAAAGGTGTTCAAGAACATGAAGAGCCTGAAAAGGTGTGAAAAATATAAAGAGCTTCAAAAGCTGTGAAATACACGAGGAGCATGAAACTCTCTGAAAAATAGGAGGAGCATGAAGCGGTGTTGAAAAATATGAAGAGCCTGAAAAGCTGTGAAATATATGAAGAGCTTCAAAAGGTATCAAAAATATGAGGACAATGAAATGGTCTGAAAAATAGGAGGAGCATGAAGTGGTGTTGAAAAACATGAAGAGCCTGAAAAGGTGTGAAATATATAAAGAGCTGCAAAAGGTGTGAAAATTATGAGGAGCATGAAACGGTCTGAAAAATAAGAGGAGCATGAAGTGGTGTTTAAAAACATGAAGAGCCTGAAAAGCTGGGAAAAATATGAAGAGCTTCAAAAGGTGTGAAATACATGAGGAGCATTAAACGGTCTGAAAAATTTGAGGAGCATGAAGCGGTGTTCAAAAATATGAAGAGCCTGACAAGGTGTGAAAAATATGAAGAGTTTCTAAAGGGGTCAAAAATATGAGGAGCATGAAACGGTCTGATAAATAGGAGGAGCATGAAGCGGTGTTGAAAAACATGAAGAGCCTGAAAAGCTGTGAAATATATGAAGAGCTTCAAAAGGTATCAAAAATATGAGGACAATGAAACGGTCTGAAATGTAGGAGGAGCATGAGTGGTGTTGAAAAACATGAAGAGCCTGAAAAGCTGTGAAATATATGAAGAGCTTCAAAAGGTATCAAAAATATGAGGAGCATGAAACGGTCTGATATATAGGAGGAGCATGAGGTGGTGTTGAAAAACATGAAGAGCCTGAAAAGGTGTGAAAAATATGAAGAGCTTCAAAATGTGTCAAAAAGATGAGGAGCATGAAACGGACTGAAAAATAGGAGGAGCATGAAACGGTGTTCAAAAACATGTAGAGCCTGAAAAGGTGTGAAAAATTTGAAGAGCTTCAAAAGGTGTCAAAAATATGAGGAGCATGAAACGGTCTGAAAAATAGGAGGAGCATGAAACCGTGTTCACAAACATGAAGAGCCTGAAAAGGTGTGAAAATTATGAAAAGCTTCAAAAGGTGTGAAATACATGAGGAGCATAAAACGGTCAGAAAAATAGGAGAAGCATGAAGCGGTGTAGAAAAACATGAAGAGCCTGAAAAGGTGTGAAAAATATGATTAGCTTCAAAAGGTGTCAAAAATATGAGGATCATGAAACGGTCTGAAAAATAGGAGGAGCATGAAACCGTGTTCAAAACTATGAAGAGCCTGAAAAGGTTTGAAATATATGAAGAGCTTCAAAAGTTGTGAAATACATAGGAGCATAAAACTTTCAGATAAATAAGAGGAGCATGAAGCAGTGTTGAAAAACTTGAAGAGCCTGAAAAGGTGTGAAAAATATGAAGAGCTTCAAGAGGTGTAAAAAATATGAGGGGAATGAAAAGGTCTGAAAATTATGAGGAGCATGAAGTGATGTTAAAAAACATGAAGAGCCTGAAAAAGTGTGAAAAGTATGAAGAGCACCAAAAGTGTCAAAAATATGAGGACCATGAAACGGTCTGAAAAATAAGAGGAGCATGAAGCGGTGTTGAAAAACATGAAGAGCCTGAAAAGGTGTGAAAATTATGAAGAGCTTCAAAAGATGTGAAAAATATGAAGAACTTCAAAAGGTTTCAAAAATGAGATGAGCATGAAACGGTCTGAAAAACAGGAGGAGCTTGAAGCGGTGTTGAAAAACATGAAGAATCTGAAAAGGTGTGCAAAATTTGAAAAGCTTCAAAAGGTGTCAAAAATATGAGGAGCATGAAACGGTCTGAAAAATAGGAGGAGCATGAAGTGGTGTTTAAAGACATGAAGAACCTGAAAAGGTGTGCAAAATTTGAAAAGCTTCAAAAGGTGTCAAAAATATGAGGAGCATGAAACGGTCTGAAAAATAGGAGGAGCATGAAGCGGTGTTCAAAAACATGAAGAGCCTGAAAAGGTGTGAACTATATGAAGAGCTTCAAAAGGTGTCGAATATATGAGGAGCATGAAAAGGTCTGAAAAATAGGAGGATCATGAAACGTTTTTGAAAAATATGAAGAGCCTGAAAAGGTGTGAAAAATATGAATAGCTTCAAAAGGTGTCAAAAATATGAGGAGCATGAAACGGTCTGAAAAATAGGAGGAGCATGAAGCTGTGTTCAAAAACATGAAGAGCCTGAAAAGGTGTGAAATATATGAAGAGCTTCAAAAGGTGTGAAAAATATGAAGAGCTTCAAAAGGTGTCAAAAATGAGATGAGCATTAAATGGACTACAAATAGGAGGAGCATGAAGTGGTGTTCAAAAAAATGAGGAGCCTAAAAAGGTGTGAAATATATGAAGAGCTTCAAATGGTGTCAAATATATGAGCAGCATGAAACGGTTTGAAAAATAGGAGGAGCATGAAACGGTGATCAAAAACATGGAGAGCCTGAAAACGTGTGAATATTATGAAGAGTTTCAAAGGTGTGAAATACATGAGGAGCATGAAACGGGCTGAAAAATAAGAGAAGTATGAAGTGGTGTGGAAAAATATGAAGAGCCTGAAAAGGTGTTAATAATATGAAGAGCTTCAAAAGGTGTGAAATACATGAGGAGCATGAAACTCTCTGAAAAATAGGAGGAGCATGAAGCGGTGTTCAAAAACATGAAGAGCCTGAAAAGTTGTGAAAAATATGAAAAGCTTCAAAAGGTGTCAAAAATGAGATGAGCATGAAACGGTCTGAAAAATAGGAGGAGCATGAAGCGGTGTTGAAAAATGAAGAGCCTGAAAAGTTGTGAAAAATATGAAGAGCATCCAAAGGTGTCAAAAATATGAGGAGCATGAAACCGTCTGCAAAAAAGGAGGAGGATGAAGTGGTGTTGATAAATTTGAAGAGCCTGAAAAGGTGTGAAAAATACGAAAAACTTCGAAAGGTGTCAAAAATATGAGAAGCATGAAACGGTCTGAAAAATAAGAGGAGCATGAAGAGGTGTTCAAAAACATGAAGAGCCTGAAAAGGTGTGAAAAATATGAAGAGCTTCAAAATCTGTCAAAATTGAGATGAGCATGAAACGGTCTGAAAAATAGGAGGAGCATGAAGCGGTGTTGAAAAACATGAAGAGCCTGAAAACGTGTGAAAAATATGAAGAGATTCAAAAGATGTGAAAAATATGAAGAGCTTCAAAAGGTGTCAAAAATGAGATGAGCAAGAAACGGTCTGAAAAATAGGAGGAGCATGAAGTGGTGTTGAAAAAAATGAAGAGCCTGAATAGGTGTGAAATATATGAAGAGATTCAAAAGGTTTCAAAAATATGAGGAGCATGAAAAGGTCTGAAAAATAGGAGGAGCATGAAGCGGTGTTGAAAATCATGAAGAGCCTGAAAAGGTGTGAAAAATATGAAGAGATTCAAAAGGTTTCAAAAATATGAGGAGCATGAAAAGGTCTGAAAAATAGGAGGAGCATGAAGCGGTGTTGAAAATCATGAAGAGCCTGAAAAGGTGTGAAAAATATGAAGAGCTTCAAAAGGTGTCAAAATGAGATGAGCATGAAACGGTCTGAAAAATAGGAGGAGCATGAAGTGATGTTGAAAAAAATGAAAAGCCTGAAAAGGTGTGAAATATATGAAGAGCATCAAAACGTGTCAAAAATATGAGGAGAAGGAAACGGTCTGCAAAATAGGAGGAGCAAGAAATGGTGTTCAAAAACATGAAGAGCCTGAAAAGATGTGAGAAATATGAAGAGCTTCAAAAGGTGTGAAATGCATGAGGAGGATTAAACGGTCTGAAAAATAGGAGGAGCATGAAACGGTGTTCAAAAACATGAAGAGCCTGAAAAGGTGTGAAAAATATGAAGAGCTTCAAAAGGTGTCAAAAATATGAGGAGCATGAATAGGTCTGAAAAATAGGAGGAGCATGAAGCGGTGTTCAAAAACATGAAGAGCCTGAAAAGGTGTGAAAAATATGAAGAGCTTCAAAAGGTGTCAAAAATGTGAGGGGCAAGAAATGGTCTGAAAAATAGGAGGAGCATGAAGCGGTGTTCAAAAACATGAAGAGCCTGAAAAGGTGTGAAAAATATGAAGAGCTTCAAAAGGTGTCAAAAATGTGAGGAGCATGAAACGGTCTGAAAAATAGGAGGAGCATGAAGCGGTGTTCAATAACATGAAGAGCCTGAAATGGTGTGAAAAATATGAAGAGATTCAAAACGTGTCAAAAATATGAGGAGCATGAAAATGTCTGAAAAAAGGAAGAACAAGAAAGGGTGTTGAAAAACATGAAGAGACTGAAAAAGTGTGAAAAATATGAAGAGCTTCCAAAGATGTGAAAAATATGAAGAGCTTCAAAAGGTGTCAAAAATGAGATGAGCATGAAACGGTCTGAAAAATACGAGGAGCATGAAGGTGTGTTGAAAATCATGAAAAGCCTGAAAAGGCGTGAAAAATATGAAGAGCTTCAAAAGATGTGAATAATATGAAGAGCATCAAAAGATGTCAAAATGAAATGAGCATGAAACGGTCTCAAAAATAGGAGGAGCATGAAGTGGTGTGGAAAAACATGAAGAGCCTGAAAAGGTGTGAAAAATATGAAGAGCTTCAAAAGGTGTTAAAAATATGAAGAGCATGAAACGGTCTGAAAATTTGGAGGATCATGAGCGGTGTTCAAAAACATGAAGAGCCTGAAAAGGTGTGAAATATATGAAGAGTTTCAAAAGGTGTCAAAAACATGAGGAGCATGAAAAGTCTGAAAAATAGGACGAGCATGAAGCGGTGCTAAAACACATGAAGAGACTGAAAAGTTGTGAAATAATGAAGAGCTTCTAAAGGTGTCAAAAATATGAGGAGGATGAAACGGTCTGAAAAATACGAGGAGCATGAAGTGGTGTTGAAAAACCTGAAGAGCCTGAAAAGGTGTGAAAAATACGAAGAGCTTCAAAATGTGTCAAAAATATAAGGAGCATGAAACGGTCTGGAAAATAGGAGGAGCATGAAGCGGTGTTCAAAAACATGAAGAGTCTGAAAACGTGTGAAAAATATGAAGAGCTTCAAAAGGTGTCAAAACTATTAGGGGCATGAAACGGTCTGAAAAATACGAGGAGCATGAAGTGGTGTTGAAAAACATGAAGAGCCTGAAAAGGTGTGAAAAATATGAAGAGCTTCAAAATGTGTCAAAAATATGAGGAGCATGATACGGTCTGAAAAATAGGAGAATCGTGAAGCTGTGTTCAAAAACATGAAGAGCCTGAAAAGGTGTGAAAAATATGAAGAGCTTCAAAAGGTGTGAAAAATATGAGGAGCATGAAACCGTCTGAAAAATACAAGCAGCATGAAATGGTGTTGAAAAACATGAAGAGCATGAAAAGGTGTGAAAAATATGAAGAGCTTCAAAAATGTGAAAAATATGAAGACCTTCAAAAGGTGTGAAATATATGAAGAGTTTCAAAAGGTGTTAAAAATTAGATGAGCATGAAACGGTCTGAAAAATAGGAGGAGCATGAAGTGGTGTTGAAAAACATGAAGAGCCTGAAAAGGTGTGAAAAATATGAACAGCTTCAAAAGGTGTGAAATACAATATGAGCATGAAACTCTCTGAAAAATAGGAGGAGCATGAAGTGGTGTTCAAAAACATGAAGAGCCTGAAAAGTTGTGAAAAATATGAAAAGCTTCAAAAGGTGTCAAAAATGAGATGAGCATGAAACGGTCTGAAAAATAGGAGGATCATGAAACGGTGTTGAAAAACATGAAGAGCCTGAAAAGGTGTGAAAAATATGAAGAGCTTCAAAAGGTGTGAAAAATATGAGGAGCATGAAACGGCCTGAAAAATAGAAGCAGCATGAAACGGTGTTGAAAAATATGAAGAGCCTGAAAAGGTGTGAAAAATATGAAGAGCTTCAAAAGGGGTCAAAAATATAAAGAGCATGAAACGGTCTGTAAAATAGGAGGTTCATGAAGTGGAGTTCAAAATCATGAGGAGCCTGAAAACGTGTGAAAAATATAAAGAGCTTCAAAAGGTGTCAAAAATATGAGGAGCATGAAACGTTATGAAAATTAGGAGGAGCATGAAACGGTGATCAAAAACATGAGGAGCCTGAAAAGGTGTGAGAAATATGAAGAGCTTCAAAAGGTGTGAAATTCATGAGGAGCATGAAACGGTCTGAAAAATATGAGAAGCATGAAGTGGTGTGGAAAAACATGAAGAGCCTGAAAAGGTGTGAAAAATATGAATAGCTTCAAAAGGTGTGAAATTCATGAGGAGCATGAAACGGTCTGAAAAATATGAGAAGCATGAAGTGGTGTGGAAAAACATGAAGAACCTGAAAAGGTGTTAAAAATATGAAGAGTTTCAAAAGGTGTCAAAAATATGAAGAGCATGAAACGGTCTGAAAATTCGGAGGATCATGAGCAGTGTTCAAAAACATGGGGAGCCTGAAAAGGTGTGAAAAATATGAAGAGCTTCAAATGGTGTCAAAAATATGAGAAGCATGAAACGGTCTGAAAGATAGGAGGAGCATGAAACGGTGATCAGAAACATGAAGAGCCTGAAAAGTTGTGAAAAATATGAAGAGCTTCAAAAGGTGTGAAATTCATGAGGAGCATGAAACGGTCTGAAAAATAGAAGCATGAAGTGGTGTGGAAAAACATGAAGAGCCTGAAAAGGTGTGAAAAATATGAAGAGCTTGAAAAGGTGTGAAATACATGAGGGGCATGAAACTCTCTGAAAAATAGGAGGAGCATGAAGTGGTGTTCAAAAACATGAAGAGTCTGAAAAGGTGTGAAAAAAATGAAGAGCCTCAATAGGTGTGAAAAATATGTGGAGCTGTATACGGTGTGAAAAACAGGAGAGGCATGAAGCGGTGTTCAAAAACATGAAGAGCCTGAAAAGGTGTGAAAAATATGAAAAGTTTGAAAAGGTGTCAAAAATGAGATGAGCATGAAACGGTCTGAAAAAGAAGAGGAGCATGAAGCGGTGTTGAAAAACATGAAGAGCCTGAAAAGGTGTGAAAAATATGAAGAGATTCTAAAGGTTTCAAAAATGAGATGAGCATGAAACGGTCTGAAAAATAGGTAGAGTATGAAGTGGTGGTACAAACCATGAAGAGCCTGAAAATGCGTGAAAAATATGAAGAGGTTCAAAAGGTGTGAAATACATGAGGAGCATGAAACTCTCTGAGAAACAGGAGGAGCATGAAGCGGTGTTCAAAAACATGAAGAGCCTGAAATGTTGTGAAAAATTTGAAAAGCTTCAAAAGGTGTCAAAAATGAGATGAGCATGAAACTGTCTGAAAAATAGGAGGATCATGAAGCGGTGTTGAAAAACATGAAGAGCCTGAAAAGGTGTGAAAATATGAAGAGATTCAAAAATATGAAAAATATGAAGAGCTTCAAAAGGTGTGACAAATATGAAGAGCTTCAAAAGGTATCAAAAATGAGATGAGCATGAAACGGTCTGAAAAATGGAGGAGCAAGAAGCGGTGTTGAAAATCATGAAGAGCCTGAAATCGTGTGAAAAATATGAAGAGCTTCAAAAGGTGTGAAAAATATGAAGAGCTTCAAATGGTGTCAAACATTAGATGAGCCTGAAACGGTCTGAAAAATAGGAGGAGCATGAAGTGGTGTTGAAAAAAATGAAGAGCCTGAAGAGGTGTGAAAAATATGAAAAGCTTCAAAAGGTGTCAAAAATATGAGGAGAATGAAACGGTCTGAAAAATAGGAGGAGCATGAAGCGGTGTTAAAAAACATGAAGAGCATGAAAAGGTGTGAAAAACATGAAGAGCTTCAAAAATATGAAAAATATGAAGAGCTTCAAAAGGTGTGACAAATATGAAGAGCTTCAAAAGGTGTCAAAAATGAGATGAGCATGAAACGGTATAAAAAATAGGAGGAGCATGAAGCGGTATTGAAAATCATGAAGAGCCTGAAAAGGTGTGAAAAATATGAGGAGCATTATACGGTCGAAAAAATAGCAGGAGCATGAAGCGTAGTTAAAAAATATTAAGAGCCTGTAAAGGTGTGAAAAATATGAACAGCCTCAAAACATGTCAAAAATATGAGGAGTATGAAACGGTATGATAAGTAGCAGGAGCATGAAGCGGTGTTGAAAAACATGAAGAGTCTGAGATCCTGTGAAAAATATGAAGAGCTTCAAAAATGTGAAAACTATGAAGAGCTTCAAAAGATGTAAAAAATATGAAGAGCTTCAAAAGTGTCAAAAATTAGATGAGCATGAAACGGTCTAAAAAATAGGAGGAGCAACAAGTAGTGTTGAAAAAAATGAAGAGCCTGAAAAGGTGTGAAAAATATGAAGAGCTTCAAATTGTGTGAAAAATATGAGGAGCATGATACGGTCTGAAAAATAGGAGGAGCATGAAGCGCTGTTCAAAAACATGAAGAGCCTGAAAAGTTGTGAAAAATATGCAAAGCTTCAAAAGGTGTCAAAAATGAGAGGAGCATGAAACGGTCTGAAAAATAGGAGGAGCATGAAGTCATGTTCAAAAATATTAAGAGCATGAAAAGGTTTAAAAAATATGAAGAGCTTCAAAAGGTGTGAAAAATATGAGGAGCATGATACAGTCTGAAAAACAGGAGAAGCATGAAGTGGTGTTCAAAAACATGAAGAGGCTGAAAAGTTGTGAAAATTATGCAAAGCTTCAAATGGTGTCAAAAATGAGATGAGCATGAAACGGTCTGAAAAATAGGAGGAGCATGACGCGGTGTTGAAAAACATGAAGAGCCTGAAAAGGTGTGAGAAATATGAAGAGCTTCACAAGGTGTGAAATACATGAGGAGCATGAAACGGGCTGAAAAATAGGAGAAGCATGAAGTGGTGTGGAAAAATATGAAGAGCCTGAAAATGTGTGAAAAATATGAAAAGCTTCAAAAGGTGGCAAAAATGAGATGAGCATGAAACGGTCTGAAAAATAGGAGGATCATGAAGCGGTGTTCAAAAATATGAAGAGCCTGAAAAGGTGTGAAATATATGAAGAGCTTCAAAAGGTGTCAAAAATATGAGGAGCATGAAACGGTCTGAAAAATAGGAGGAACATGAAGCGGTGTGCAAAAACATGAAAAGCCTGAAAAGGTGTGAAAAATATGAAGAGCTTCAAAAGGTGTCAAAAATATGAGGAGCATGAAACGTTCTGAAAAATAGGCCGAGCATGAAGCGGTGTTGAAAAACATGAAGAGCCTGAAAAGGTGTGAAATATATGAAGAGCTTCAAAAGGTGTCAAAAATATGCGGAGCATGAAACGCTCTGAAAAAAAGGAGGAGCATGAAGTGGTGTTGAAAAAAATGAAGAGCCTGAAAAGGTGTGAAATATATGAAGAGCTTGAAAAGGTGTCAAAAATATGAGGAGAATGAAACGGTCTGAAAAATAGGAGGAGAACGAAGAGGTGTTAAAAAACATGAAGAACCTGAAAAGGTGTGAAAAATATGAAGAGCTTCAAAAGGTGTCAAATATGAGGAGCATGAAACGGTATGATAAATAGCAGGAGCATGAAGCGGTGTTGAAAAACATGAAGAGTCTGAAATCGTTTGAAAATTATGAAGAGCTTCAAAAATGTTAAAAATATGAAGAGCTTCAAAAGTTGTAAAAAATATGAAGAGCTTCAAAAGGTGTCAAAAATTAGATGAGCATGAAACGGTCTAAAAAATAGGAGGAGCAACAAGTAGTGTAGAAAAAAATGAAGAGCCTGAAAATGTGTGAAAAATATGAAGAGCTTCAAAAGGTGTGAAAAATATGAGGAGCATGATACGGTATGAAAAATAGAAGGAGCATGAAGCGGTGTTCAAAAACATGAAGAGCCTGAGAAGTTGTGAAAAATATGCAAAGCTTCAAAAGGTGTCAAAAAAGAGAGGAACATGAAACGGTCTGATAAATAGGAGGAGCATGAAGTCGTGTTCAAAAATATGAAGAGCCTGAAAAGGTGTGAAAAATATGAAGAGCTTCAAAAGGTGTCAAAAATGAGATGAGCATGAAACGGTCTGAAAAATAGAGGTGCATGAAGCGGTGTTGAAAAACATGAAGAGCCTGAAAAGGTGTGAAAAATATGAAGAGCTTCAAAAGGTGTCAAAAATATGAGGAGCAGGAAACGGTCTGAAAAATAGGAGGAGCATGAAGCGGTGTTCAAAAATATGAAGAGCCTGAAAAGTTGTGAAAAATATGAAAAGCTTCAAAAGGTCTCAAAAAAGAGATGAGCATGAAACGGTCTGAAACATAGAGGTGCATGAAGGGGTGTTGAAAAACATGAAGAGCCTGAAAAGGTGTGAAAAATATGAAGAGCTTCAAATGGTGACAAAAATATGAGGAGCAGGAAACGGTCTGAAAAATAGGAGGAGCATGAAGCGGTGTTCAAAAAAATGAAGAGCCTGAAAAGGTGTGAGAAATATGAAGAGTTTCAAAAGATGTGAAAAACATGAAGAGCTTCAAAAGGTGTCAAAAAGAGATGAGCATGAAACGGTCTGAAAATAGGAATAACATGAAATGGTGTTGAAAATCATGAAGAGCCTGAAAAAGTGTGAAAAATATAAAGAGCTTCAAAGGTGACAAAAATGAGATGAGCATGAAACGGCCTGAAAAATAGGAGGAGCATGAACTGGTGGTGAAACACAGGAAGAGCCTGAAAAGGTGTGAAAAATAGGAAGAGCTTCACAAGGTGTCATATATATGAGGAGCATGAAACGGTCTGAAAAATAGGAGGAGCAATAAGCAGTCGTCAAAAACATGAAGAACCTGAAAAGTTTTGAAAAATGTGAAGAGCTTCAAAAGGTGTCAAAAATATGAGGAGCATGAAACGGTCTGAAAAATAGGAGGAGCATTGTAGCATTGTTCAAAAACTTGAAGAGCCTGAAAAGGTGTGAAAAATATGAAAAGCTTCAAAAGGTGTCAAAAATGACATGAGCATGAAACGGTCTGAAAAACAGGAGGATCATGAAGCGGTGTTGAAACAAAGGAAGAGCCTGAAAAGGTGTGAAAAATATGAAGAGCTTCAAAAGGTGTGAAAAATACGAGAAGCATGAAACTGTCTGAAAAAGATGAGGAGCATGAAGCGGTGTTGAAACACAGGAAGAGCCTGAAAAGGTGTGAAAAATATGAAGAGCTTCAAAAGGTGTCAAAATATGAGGAACATGAAACGGTCTGAAAAATAAGAGGAGCATGAAGTGGTGTTGAAAAACATGAAGAGCCTAAAATGTGTGAAAATTCTGAAGAGCTTCAGAAGGTGTGAAATACATGAGGAGCACGAAACGGTCTGAAAAATAGGAGGAACATGAAACGGTGTTGAAAAACATGAAGAGCCTGAAGAGGTGTGAAAAATATGAAGAGGTTCAAAGGTGTGAAATACATGAGGATCATGAAACGGTTTGAAAAAATGGAGGAGCATGAAGCAGAGTTCAAAAACATGAAGAGCCTGAAAACGTTTGAAAAATATGAAGAGGTTCAAAGGTGTGAAATATATGAGGATCATGAAACGGTTAAAAAATGGAGGAGCATGAAACAGAGTTCAAAAACATGAAGAGCCTGAAAACGTGTGAAAAATATGAAGAGCTTCCAAAGGTGTCAAAAATGAGATGAGCATGAAACGGTCTGAAAAATAGGAGGAGCATGAAGTGGTCGTGAAAATCATGAAGTGCCTGAAAAGGTGTGAAATATATGAAGAGCTTCAAAAGTTGTGAAAAATGAGGAGGTTCAAAAGGTGTCAAAAATATGAGGAGCATGAAACGGTCTGAAAAATAGGAGGAGCATGAAACAGTGTTCAAAAACATGAAGAGCCTGAAAAGGTGTGAAAAATATGAAGAGCTTGAAAAGGTTTGAAATAAATGAGGAGCCTGAAGCGGTCTGAAAAATAAGAGGAGCATGAAACGGTGTTGAAAAACATGAAGAGCCTGAAAAGGTGTGAAAAATAGGAAGAGCTTCACAAGGTGTCAAATATATGAGGAGCATGAAACGGTCTGAAAAATAGGAGGAGCATGAAGCAGTCGTCAAAAACATGAAGAACCTGAAAAGTTTTGAAAAATATGAAGAGGTTCAAAAGGTGTGAAAAATATGAGGAACATGAAACGGTCTGAAAAATAGGAGGAGCATGAAACGGTCTGAAAAATAGGAGCAGCATGAAACAGTGTTGAAAGACATGAAGAGCTTCAAAAGTGTCAAAAATATGAGGAGCATGAAACGGTCTGAAAAATAAGAGGATCATGAAACGGTCTGAAAAATAGGAGCAGCATGAAACGGTGTTGAAAGACATGAAGAGCTTCAAAAGGTGTCAAAAATATGAGGAGAATGAAACGGTTTGAAAAATAGGTGTAGCATGAAACGGTCTGAAAAATAGAGGCAGCATGGAATGGTGTGGAAAAACATGAAGAGCTTCAGAAGTTGTGAAATATATGAAGAGCTTCAAAAGGTGTCAAATATATGAGGAGAATGAAACGGTCTGAAAAATAGGAGGAGCATGAAGTGGTGTTGAAAAACATGAAGAGCTGAAAAGGTGTGAAAAATATGAAGAGCTTCAAAAGGTGTCAAAAATATGAGGAGCATGAAACGGTCTGAAAAATAGGAGGAGCATGAAGCGGTGTTGAAAAACATGAAAAGCCTGAAAAGGTGTGAAAAATATGATGAGCTTCAAAAGGTGTCAAAAATATGAGGAACATGAAACGGTCTGAAAAATAGGAGGAGCATGAAGCGGTGTTCAAAAACATGAAAAGCCTGAAAAGGTGTGAAAAATATGAAGAGCTTCAATAGGTGTGAAAAATGTGAGGAGCATGAAACGGTCTGCAAACCTGGGGGAGCATGAAGCGGTGTTGAAAAACATGAAATGCCTGAAAAGGTGTGAAAAATATGAAGAGCTTCAAAAGGTGTCAAAAATATGAGGAGCATGAAACGGTCTGAAAAATAGGAGGAGCATGAAGTGGTGTTGAAAAACATGAAGAGACTGTAAATTTGTGAAAAATATGAAGAGCTTCAAATCGTTGCAAAAATATGAGAAGCATGAAACGGTCTGAAAAATAGGAGCAGGATGAAGAGGTGTTCAAAAACATGAAGAGCCTGAAAACGTGTGAAAAATATGAAGAGCTTCAAAAGGTGTGAAAAATAGGAGAAGCATGAAGTGGTGTTGAAAAACATGAAGAGCCTGAAAACGTGTGAAAAACATGAAGAGCTTCAAACGGTGTGAAAAATATGAACAGCTTCAAAAAGTGTCAAAAATGAGATGAGCATGATGCGGTCTCAAAAATGGTGGAGCATGAAGTGTTGTTGAAAAACATGAAGAGCCTGAAATCGTGTGAAAAATATGAAGAGCTTCAAAAGTTGTGAAATACATGAGGAGCATTAATCGGTCTGAAAATAGGAGTAGCATGAAGCGGTGTTGAAAAACATGAAGAGCCTGAAAAGGAGTGAAAAATATAAAGAGCTTCAAAAGGTGTGAAATATACGAAGAGCTTCAACAGGTTTCAAAAATATGAGGAGCATGAAACGGTCTGAAAAATAGGAGGAGCATGAAGCGGTGTTCAAAACATGAAGAGCCTGAAAAAGTGTGAAAAATATGAAGAGCTTCAAAAGGTTTGAAAAATAGGAAGAGCCTGAAAAGGTGTCAAAAATGAGATGAGCATGAAACGGTCTGAAAAATAGGAGGAGCATGAAGCGGTGTTCAAAACATGAAGAGCCTGAAAACGTGTGAAAAATTTGAAGAGCTTCAAAAATGTGAAAAATATGAAGAGCTTCAAAAGGTGTGAAATATATGAAGATCTTCAAAAGGTGTCAAAAATTAGATGAGCATGAAACGGTCTGAAAAATAGGAGGAGCATGAATTCGTGTTCAAAAATTTGAAGAGCCTGAAATGGTGTGAAATATATGAAGAGCTTCAAAAGGTGTCAAATATATGAGGAGCAAAAACGGTCTGAAAATAGGAGGAGCATGAAGTGGTGTTGAAAATCATGACGAGCCTGAAAAGGTGCGTAAAATATGAGGAGCTTCAAAATGTGTGAAATACATGAGGAGCATGAAACGGTCTGAAAAATAGGTGGAGCATGAAGTGGTATTCAAAAATATGAAGAGCCTGAAAATTTGTGAAAACTATGAAGAGCTTCAGAAGGTGTCAAAAATTAGATGAGCATGAAACAGTCTGAAAAATAGGAGGAGCATGAAGTGGTGTTGAAAAACATTAAGAGCCTGAAAATGTGTGAAATATATGAAGAGCTTCAAAAGATTTCAGAAATGAGAGGAGCATGAAACGGTCTGAAAAATAGGAGGAGCATGAAGCGGTGTTGAAAAACATGAGGAGCCTGAAAAGGTGTGAAAAATATGAAGAGCTTCAAAAGTTGTGAAAAATATGAAGAGCTTCAAATGCTGTCAAAAATGAGATGAGCATGAAACGGTCTGAGAAATAGGAGAAGCATGAAGTGGTGTTGAAAAACATGAAGAGCCTGAAAAAGTGTGAAATATATGAAGAGCTTCAAAATATTTCAGAAATGAGAGGAGCATGAAACGTTCTGAAAAATAGGAGGAGCATGAAGCGGTGTTGAAAAACATGAGGAGCCTGAAAAGCTGTGAAAAATATGAAGAGCTTCAACAGGTGTGAAAAATATGAAGAGCTTCAAAAGGTGTCAAAAATATGAGGAGCATGAAACGGTCTGAAAAATAGGAGGAGCATTGAAGCATTGTTCAAAAACTTGAAGAGCCTGAAAAGGTGTGAAAAATATGAAGAGCTTCAAAAGGTGTGAAAAATATGAAGAGCTTCAAAAGGTGTCAAAAATATGAAGAGCATGAAACGGTGGCAAAAATAGGAGGAACTTGAAGTGGTGTTCGAAAACATGAAGAGTCTGAAAAGGTGTGAAATATAAGAAGAGCTTCAAAGGGTGTCAAAATTATGAGGAGCATGAAACGGTCTGAAAAATAGGAGGAACATGAAACAGTGTTGAAAACCATGAAGAGCCTGAAAAGGTGTGAAAAATATGAAGAGCTTCAAAACGTGTCAAAAATATGAGGAGCATGAAACTGTCTGAAAAATAGGAGGAGCATGACGCGGTGTTGAAAAATATGAAGAGCCTGAAAAGGTGTGAAAAATATGAAGAGCTTCAAAAGGTGTCAAAAATATGAGGAGCATGAAACGGTCTGAAAAATAGGAGGAGAATGAAGCAGTGTTCAAAAACATGAAGAGCCTTAAAAGGTGTGAAAAATATGAAGAGCTTCAAAAGGTGTCAAAAATATGAGGAGCATGAAACGGTCTGAAAAATAGGAGGAGCATCAAGCGGTGTTGAAAAACATGAAGAGCCTGATAAAGTGTGAGAAATAGGAAGAGCTTCAAAGGGTGTGAAAAATATGAAGAGCTTCAAAAGGTGTCAAAAAATAGATGAGCATGAAACTGTCTGAAAATAGGAGGAGCATGAAGTGGTGGTGAATAAAATGAAGAGCCTGAAAATGTGTGGAATATATGAAGAGCTTCAAATGGTGTCAAGAATATGAGGAGAATGAAGCGGTCTGAAAAATAGGAGGAGCATGAAGCGGTGTTGAAAAACATGAAGCGCCTGAAAAGGTGTGAAAGAAATGAAGAGTTTCTAAAGGTGTCAAAAATATGAGGAGTAAGAAAGGGTCTGAAAAATAGGAGGAGCATGAAGCGGTGTTCAAAAACATGAAGAGCCTGAATAGGTGTGAAAAATATGAAGAGCCACAAAAGGTGTCAAAATGAGATGAGCATGAACCGGTCTGAAAAATAGGAGGAGCATGAAGTGATGTTGAAAAAAATGAAAAGCCTGAAAAGGTGAGAAATATATGAAGAGCTTCAAAAGGTGTAAAAATATGAGGAGAATGAAACGGTCTGCATAATAGGAAGAGGATGAAATGGTGTTCAAAAACATAAAGAGCATGAAAAGGTGTGAAAAATATGAAGAGTTTCAAAAGGTGTGAAATACATGAGGAGGAATAAACGGTCTGAAAAATAGGAGGAGCATGAAGCGGTGTTCAAAAACATGAAGAGTCTGAAAGGTGTGAAAAATATGAAGAGCTTCAAAAGGTGTGAAAAAGATTAGGTGCAAGAAACGGTCTGAAAAATACGAGGAGTATGAAGCGGTGTTGAAAAACATGAAGAGCCTGAAAACGTGTGAAAAATATGAAGAGTTTCTAAAGATGTCAAAAATATGAGGAGCATTAAACGGTCTGAAAAATGGGAGGAGCATGAAATGGTGTTCAAACACATGAAGAGCCTGAAAGGTGTGAAAAATATGAAGAGCTTCAAAAGGTGTGAAAAAGATTAGGTGCAAGAAACGGTCTGAAAAATACGAGGAGTATGAAGCGGTGTTGAAAAACATGAAGAGCCTGAAAACGTGTGAAAAATATGAAGAGCTTCAAAAGGTGTGAAAAATATGAAGAGCTTCAAAAGGTGTGAAAAATATGAAGAGCTTCAAAAGGTGTGAAATACATGAGGAGCATGAAACGGTCAGAAAAATAGTAGGAGCATGAAGCGGTGTTGAAAAACATGAAGAACCTGAAAAGGTGTTAAAAATATGAAGAGCTTCAAAAGGTGTCAAAAATATGAGGAGCATGTAACGGTCTGAAAAATAGGAGGAGCATGAAGTGGTGTTGAAAAACATGAAGAGACTGTAAATTTGTGAAAAATATGAAGAGCTTCAAATCGTTGCAAAAATATGAGAAGCATGAAACGGTCTGAAAAATAGGAGCAGGATGAAGAGGTGTTCAAAAACATGAAGAGCCTGAAAACGTGTGAAAAATATGAAGAGCTTCAAAAGGTGTGAAAAATAGGAGAAGCATGAAGCGGTGTTGAAAAACATGAAGAGCCTGAAAACGTGTGAAAACCATGAAGAGCTTCAAACGGTGTGAAAAATATGAACAGCTTCAAAAAGTGTCAAAAATGAGATGAGCATGATGCGGTCTCAAAAATGGTAGAGCATGAAGTGTTGTTGAAAAACATGAAGAGCCTGAAATCGTGTGAAAAATATGAAGAGCTTCAAAAGTTGTGAAATACATGAGGAGCATTAATCGGTGTGAAAATAGGAGTACCATGAAGCGGTGTTGAAAAACATGAAGAGCCTGAAAAGGAGTGAAAAATATAAAGAGCTTCAAAAGGTGTGAAATATATGAAGAGCTTCAACAGGTTTCAAAAATATGAGGAGCATGAAACGGTCTGAAAAATAGGAGGAGCATGAAGCGGTGTTCAAAACATGAAGAGCCTGAAAAAGTGTGAAAAATATGAAGAGCTTCAAAAGGTTTGAAAAATAGGAAGAGCCTGAAAAGGTGTCAAAAATGAGATGAGCATGAAACGGTCTGAAAAATAGGAGGAGCATGAAGCGGTGTTCAAAACATGAAGAGCCTGAAAACGTGTGAAAAATTTGAAGAGCTTCAAAAATGTGAAAAATATGAAGAGCTTCAAAAGGTGTGAAATATATGAAGATCTTCAAAAGGTGTCAAAAATTAGATGAGCATGAAACGGTCTGAAAAATAGGAGGAGCATGAATTCGTGTTCAAAAATTTGAAGAGCCTGAAATGGTGTGAAATATATGAAGAGCTTCAAAAGGTGTCAAATATATGAGGAGCAAAAACGGTCTGAAAATAGGAGGAGCATGAAGTGGTGTTGAAAATCATGACGAGCCTGAAATGGTGCGTAAAATATGAGGAGCTTCAAAATGTGTGAAATACATGAGGAGCATGAAACGGTCTGAAAAATAGGTGGAGCATGAAGTGGTGTTCAAAAATATGAAGAGCCTGAAAATTTGTGAAAACTATGAAGAGCTTCAGAAGGTGTCAAAAATTAGATGAGCATGAAACAGTCTGAAAAATAGGAGGAGCATGAAGTGGTGTTGAAAAACATTAAGAGCCTGAAAATGTGTGAAATATATGAAGAGCTTCAAAAGATTTCAGAAATGAGAGGAGCATGAAACGGTCTGAAAAATAGGAGGAGCATGAAGCGGTGTTGAAAAACATGAGGAGCCTGAAAAGGTGTGAAAAATATGAAGAGCTTCAAAAGTTGTGAAAAATATGAAGAGCTTCAAATGCTGTCAAAAATGAGATGAGCATGAAACGGTCTGAGAAATAGGAGAAGCATGAAGTGGTGTTGAAAAACATGAAGAGCCTGAAAAAGTGTGAAATATATGAAGAGCTTCAAAATATTTCAGAAATGAGAGGAGCATGAAACGTTCTGAAAAATAGGAGGAGCATGAAGCGGTGTTGAAAAACATGAGGAGCCTGAAAAGCTGTGAAAAATATGAAGAGCTTCAACAGGTGTGAAAAATATGAAGAGCTTCAAAAGGTGTCAAAAATATGAGGAGCATGAAACGGTCTGAAAAATAGGAGGAGCATTGAAGCATTGTTCAAAAACTTGAAGAGCCTGAAAAGGTGTGAAAAATATGAAGAGCTTCAAAAGGTGTGAAAAATATGAAGAGCTTCAAAAGGTGTCAAAAATATGAAGAGCATGAAACGGTGGCAAAAATAGGAGGAACTTGAAGTGGTGTTCGAAAACATGAAGAGTCTGAAAAGGTGTGAAATATAAGAAGAGCTTCAAAGGGTGTCAAAATTATGAGGAGCATGAAACGGTCTGAAAAATAGGAGGAACATGAAACAGTGTTGAAAACCATGAAGAGCCTGAAAAGGTGTGAAAAATATGAAGAGCTTCAAAACGTGTCAAAAATATGAGGAGCATGAAACTGTCTGAAAAATAGGAGGAGCATGACGCGGTGTTGAAAAATATGAAGAGCCTGAAAAGGTGTGAAAAATATGAAGAGCTTCAAAAGGTGTCAAAAATATGAGGAGCATGAAACGGTCTGAAAAATAGGAGGAGAATGAAGCAGTGTTCAAAAACATGAAGAGCCTTAAAAGGTGTGAAAAATATGAAGAGCTTCAAAAGGTGTCAAAAATATGAGGAGCATGAAACGGTCTGAAAAATAGGAGGAGCATCAAGCGGTGTTGAAAAACATGAAGAGCCTGATAAAGTGTGAGAAATAGGAAGAGCTTCAAAGGGTGTGAAAAATATGAAGAGCTTCAAAAGGTGTCAAAAAATAGATGAGCATGAAACTGTCTGAAAATAGGAGGAGCATGAAGTGGTGGTGAATAAAATGAAGAGCCTGAAAATGTGTGGAATATATGAAGAGCTTCAAATGGTGTCAAGAATATGAGGAGAATGAAGCGGTCTGAAAAATAGGAGGAGCATGAAGCGGTGTTGAAAAACATGAAGCGCCTGAAAAGGTGTGAAAGAAATGAAGAGTTTCTAAAGGTGTCAAAAATATGAGGAGTAAGAAAGGGTCTGAAAAATAGGAGGAGCATGAAGCGGTGTTCAAAAACATGAAGAGCCTGAATAGGTGTGAAAAATATGAAGAGCCACAAAAGGTGTCAAAATGAGATGAGCATGAACCGGTCTGAAAAATAGGAGGAGCATGAAGTGATGTTGAAAAAAATGAAAAGCCTGAAAAGGTGAGAAATATATGAAGAGCTTCAAAAGGTGTAAAAATATGAGGAGAATGAAACGGTCTGCATAATAGGAAGAGGATGAAATGGTGTTCAAAAACATAAAGAGCATGAAAAGGTGTGAAAAATATGAAGAGTTTCAAAAGGTGTGAAATACATGAGGAGGAATAAACGGTCTGAAAAATAGGAGGAGCATGAAGCGGTGTTCAAAAACATGAAGAGTCTGAAAGGTGTGAAAAATATGAAGAGCTTCAAAAGGTGTGAAAAAGATTAGGTGCAAGAAACGGTCTGAAAAATACGAGGAGTATGAAGCGGTGTTGAAAAACATGAAGAGCCTGAAAACGTGTGAAAAATATGAAGAGTTTCTAAAGATGTCAAAAATATGAGGAGCATTAAACGGTCTGAAAAATGGGAGGAGCATGAAATGGTGTTCAAACACATGAAGAGCCTGAAAGGTGTGAAAAATATGAAGAGCTTCAAAAGGTGTGAAAAAGATTAGGTGCAAGAAACGGTCTGAAAAATACGAGGAGTATGAAGCGGTGTTGAAAAACATGAAGAGCCTGAAAACGTGTGAAAAATATGAAGAGCTTCAAAAGGTGTGAAAAATATGAAGAGCTTCAAAAGGTGTCAAAAATGAAATGAGCATGAAACGGTCTGAAAAATAAGAGGAGCATGAAGTGGTGTTGAAAAAAATGAAGAGCCTGAAAAGGTGTGAAATATATGAAGAGCTTCAAAAGGTGTCAAAAATATGAGGAAAATGAAACGGTGTGAAAAATAGGAGGACCATGAATCGGTGTTGAAAAACATGAAGAGCCTGACAAGGTGTGAAAAATATGAAGAGTTTCTAAAGGAGTCAAAAATATGAGGAGCATGAAACGGTCTGAAAAATAGAAGGAGCATGAAGTGGTGTTGAAAAACATGAAGAGCCTGAAAAGGTGTGAAAATATGAAGAGCTTCAAAAGGTGTCAAAAATATGAGGAAAATGAAACGGTCTGAAAAATAGGAGGAGCATGAAGCGGTGTTCAAAGACATGAAGAGCCTGACAAGGTGTGAAAAATATGAAGAGTTTCTAAAGGAGTCAAAAATATGAGGAGCATGAAACGGTCTGAAAAATAGAAGGAGCATGAAGTGGTGTTGAAAAACATGAAGAGCCTGAAAAGGTGTGAAAATATGAAGAGCTTCAAAAGGTGTCAAAAATATGAGGCGCATGAAACGGTCTGAAAAATAGGAGGAGCATGAAGCGGTGTTCAAAGACATGAAGAGCCTGAAAAGGTGTGAAATATATGAAGAGCTTCAAAAGGTGACAAAAATATGAGGAGCATGAAACGGTCTGAAAATTATGAGGAGCATGATATGGTTTGAAAAATATGATTAGCATGAAGCGGTGTTCAAAAACATGAAGAGTCTGAAAAGTTGAGAAAAATATGAAAAGCTTCAAAAGGTGTCAAAAATGAAATGAGCATGAAACGGTCTGAAAAATATGAGCAGCATGAATCGGTGTTGAAAATCATGAAGAGCCTGAAAAGGTATGAGAAATATGAAGAGCTTCAAAAAGTGTCAAAAATAATAGGAGTATTAAACGATCTGCAAAATATAAGGAGCAAGAAGTTGTGTTCAAAAACATGAAGAGCCTGAAAAGGTGTCAAAAATATGAAAAGCTTCAAAAGGTGTCAATAATATGAGGAGCATGAAACGGTCTGAAAAATAAGTGGAGCATGAAGCGGTGATGAAAAACATGAAGGGCATGAAAACGAGTGAAAAATATGAAGAGCTTCAAAAGGTGTGAAATACATGAGGAGTTTGAAACGGGCTGAAAAATAGGAGAAGCAGGAAGTGGTGTGGAAAAATATGAAGAGCCTGAAAAGGTGTGAAAAATATGAAGAGCTTGAAAAGGTGTAAAAATATGAGGAGAATGAAACGGTCTGCAAAATAGGAGGAGCATGAAGCGGGGTTGAAATCATAAAGAGCCTGAAAAGTTGTGAAAAATATGAAGAGCTTCAAAAGATGTGACAAATATGAAGAGCTTCAAACGAGTCAAAATGAGATGAGCATGTAACGGTCTGAAAAATAGGAGGAGCATGAAGTGGTGTTGAAAAAAATGAAAAGCCTGAAAAGGTGTGAAATATATGAAGAGCTTGAAAGGTGTAAAAATATGAGGAGCATGAAACCGTCTGCAAAATAGGAGGAGCATGAAATGGTGTTCAAAAACATGAAGAGCATGGAAAGATGTGAAAATTATGAAAAGCTTCAAAAGGTGTGAAATACATGAGGAGGATTAAACGGTCTGAAAAATAGGAGGAACATGAGGTGGTGTTCAAAAACATGAAGACCATGAAATGGTGTGAAAAATATGAAGAGCCTCAAAAGTGTGAAAAATATGAGGAACATGATATGGTTTGAAAAATAGGATTAGCCTGAAGCGGTGTTCAAATACATGAAGAGCCTGAAAAGTTGTGAAAAATATGCAAAGCTTCAAAAGGTGTCAAAAATGAGATGAGCATGAAACGGTCTGAAAAATAGGAGCAGCATGAATCGGTGTTGAAAAACATGAAGAGCCTGAAAAGGTGTGAGAAATATGAAGAGCGTCAAAAGGTGTCAAAAATATGAGGAGCATGAAATGGTCTGAAAAGTAGGAGGAGCATGAAGTGGTTGTGAAAAAGTTCAAGAGCCTGAAAAGGTGTGCAAAATATGAAGAGCTTCAAAAGGTGTGAAATTCATGAGGAGATGAAACGGTCTGAAAAAGTGGCAAAGAATGAAGTGGTGTGGAAAAACATGAAGAGCCTGAAAAGATGTCAAAAATATGAAGAGCTTCAAAAGGTGTGAAATACATTACTAGCATGAAACGGTCTGAAAAATTGGAAAAGCATGAAGTGGTGTGGAAAAACATGAAGAGCCTGAAAAGGTGTGAAAAATATGAAGAGCTTCAAAAGGTGTCAAAAATATAAGGAGCATGAAACGGTCTGAAAAAGAGGAGGAGCATGAAGTGGTGTTGAAAAACATGAAGAGGCTGGAAAGGTGTGTTAAATATGAAGAGCTTCAAAAGGTGTCAAAAATATGAGGAGCATGAAACGGTTTGACAAATTGGAAGAGCATGAAACGGTGTTCAAAAACATGAAGAGACTGAAAAGTGGTGAAAAATATGAAGAGCTTCAAAACGTGTCAAATATATGAGGAGCATGAAACGGTCTGAAAAATAGGAGGAGCATGAAGCGGTGTTGAACAACGTGAAGAGCCTGAAAACGTGTGAAAAATATTAAGAGCTTCAAAAGGTGTGAAAAATATGAAGAGCTTCAAAGTGTCAAAAATCGATGAGCAGGAAATGGTCTAAAAAATAGGAGAGCATGAAGTGGTGTTAAAAACATGAAGAGCCTGAAAAGGTGTGAAATATATGAAGATCTTCAAAAGGTATCAAAAATATGTGGAGAATGAAACGGTCTGAAAAATAGGAGGGGCATGAAGCGGTGTTCAAAAACATGAAGATCCTGAAAAGGTGTGAAAAATACGAAGAGCTTCAAAAGGTGTGAAATACATGAGGAACATGAAACCATCTGAAAAATAGGAGGAGCATGAACCGATGTTCAAAAACATGAAGAGCCTGAAAAGGTGTGAAAAAGATGAAGAGCTTCAAAAGCTGTCAAAAATATGAGGAGCATGAAATGGTCTGAAAAATAGGAGGAGAATGACACGGTGTTCAAAAATATGAAGAGCCTCGAATGGTGTGAAAAATATGAAGAGCCCCAATACGTGTCAAAAATATGAAGAGCATGAAACGGTCTGAAAAATAGGCACAGCATGAAATGCTGTTCAAAAACATGAAGAGCCTGAAAAGGTGTGAAAAATATGAAGAGCTTCAAAAGCTGTCAAGAATATGAGGAGCATGAAACGGTATGAAAAATAGGAGGAGCATGAAACGGTGTTGAAAAAATTGAAGAGCATGAAAAGGTGTGAGAAATATGAAGAGCTTCAAAAGGTGTCAAAATGAGATGAGAATGAAACGGTCTGAAAAATAGGAGGAGCATGAAGCGGTGTTGAAAAATATGAAGAGCATGAAAAGGTGTGAGAAATATGAAGAGCTTCAAAAGGTGTCAAAAATATGAGGAGCATGAAACGGTCTGCAAAAAAGGAGGAGCATGAAGTGGTGTTGAAAAACATGAAGAGCTTCAAAAGTTGTGAAAAATATGAAGAGCTTCAAAAGGTGTCAAAAATATGACGAGCATGAAACGGTCTGAAAAATAGGAGGAGCATGAAGCGGTGTTCAAAAACATGAAGAGCCTGAAAAGGTGTGAAAAATATGAAGAGCTTCAAAACGTGTGAAAATATGAGGAGCATGAAACGGACTGAAAAATAGGAGAAGCATGAAGTGGTGTTGAAAAACATGAAGAGCCTGAAAATGTGTGAAAAATAGGAGGAGCTTCAAAAGGTGTCAAAATATGAGGAGAAGGAAACGGTCTGAAATATAGGAGGAGCATGAAGTGCTATTCAAAAACATGAAGAGCCTGAAAAGGTGTGAAAAATATGAAGAGCTTCAAAAGGTGTGAAATACATGAGGAGCATGAAACGGTCTGAAAAATAGGAGGAGCATGAAGCGGTGTTCAAAAACATGAAGAGCCTGAAAAGGTGTGAAAAACATGAAGAGCTTCAAATTGTGTCAAGTATATGAGGAGCATGAAACGGTCTGAAAAATAGGAGGAGCATGAAACGGTCTGAAAAATAGGAGTATCATGAAGCAGTGTTCAAAAACATGAAGAGCCTGAAAAGGTGTCAAAAATATGAAGAGCTTCAAATTGTGTCAAGTATATGAGGAGCATGAAATGGTCTGAAAAATAGGAGGAGCATCAAACGGTGTTGAAAAACATGAAGATCCTGAAAAGGTGTGAAAAAGAGGAGGAGCTTCAAAAGGTGTCAAAAAAATGAGGAACATGAAATGGTCTGTAAAATAGGAGGAGCATGAAGCGGTGTTCAAAAACATGAAGAGCCTGAAAAGGTGTGAAAAATATGAAGAGCTTCAAAAGGTGTGAAAAATATGAGGAGCTTGAAACGGTTTGAAAAATAAGAGGAGCATGAAGCCGTGTTGAAAAACATGAAGAGCCTGAAAAGGTGTGAAAAATATGAAGAGCTTCAAATTTTGTCAAGTATATGAGGAGCATGAAACGGTCTGAAAAATGCAAGGAGCATGAAACGGTCTGAAAAATAGGAGGAGCATGAAACGGTGTTGAAAAACATGAAGATCCTGAAAAGGTGTGAAAAATAGGAGGAGTTTCAAAAGGTGTCAAAATATGGGGAACATGAAACGATCTGAAAAATAGGAGGAGAATGAAGCGGTGTTGAAAAACATGAAGAGCCTGAAAAAGTTAGAAAAATGTGAAGAGCTTCAAAAGGTGTCAAAAATGAGATGAGCATGAAACGTCTGAAAAATAGGAGGAGAATGAAGTGGTGTTGAAAAACATGAAGAGCCTGAAAAGGTGTGAATTTATGAAGGGCTTCAAAGTGTGTCAAAAATATGAGGAGCATGAAACGGTCTGAGAAATAGGAGGATCATGAAATGGTGTTGAAAAACGTGAAGAACCTGAAAAGGTCTGAAAAATATGAAGAGCTATAAAAGGTGTGAAATATATTAGGAGCAAGAAACGGTCTGAATAATAGGATGAGTATTAAGCAGTGTTGACAAACATGAATAAACTGAAAAGGTGTGTAAAATAGGAGTAGCTTCAAAAGGTGTCAAAAATATAAGGAGCATGAATCGGTCTAAAAAATTGGAGGAGCATGAAGCGGTGTTGAAAAACATGAAGAGCCTGAAAAGGTGTGAAAAATATGAAGAGCTTCAAAATGTGTCAAAAATATGAGGAGCATGAAACGGTCTGAAATATAGGAGGAACATGAAGCGGTGTTGAAAAACATGAAGAGCCTGAAAAGGTGTGAAAAATATGAAGAGCTTCAAAAGGTGTCAAAAATATGAGGAGCATGAAACGGTGTGAAAAATAGGAGGAGCATGAAGCGGTGTTCAAAAACATGAAGAGCTTGAAAAGGTGTGAAAAATATGAAGAGCTTCAAAAGGTTTGAAAAGTATGAGGAGCATGAAACGGTCTGAAAAATAGGAGGAGCATGAAACGGTGTTCAAAAACATGAAGAGCCTGAAAAGATGTGAAAAATAAGAAGAGCTTCCAAAGGTGTCAAAAATATGAGGAGCATGAAACGGTCTGAAAAATAGGAGGAACATGAAGCAGTGTTGAAAAACCTGAAGAGCCTGAAAAGGTGTGAAATATATGAAGAGCTTCAAAAGGTGTCAAAAATAGGAGGAGCATGAAACGGTGTGAAAAATAGGAGGAGCATGACGCGGTGTTGAAAAACATGAATAGCCTGAAAAGGTGTGAAATATATGAAGAGCTACAAAAGGTGTCAAAAATATGAGGAGCATGAAACAGTCTAAAAAATAGGAGGAGCATGAAGCACTTTTCAAAAACATGAAAGGCCTGAAAAGATGTGAAAAATATGAAGAGCTTCAAAATGTGTCAAAAATATGAGGAGCATGAAACGGTCTGAAATATAGGAGGAACATGAAGTGGTGTTGAAAAACATTAAGAGCCTGAAAAGTTGTGAAAAATATGAAGAGCTTCAAAAGGAGTCAAAATATGAGGAGCATGAAATTCTGAAAAATAGGAGGAGCATGAAACGGTCTGAAAAATAGGAACAGCATGAATCGGTGTTGAAAACATGAAGAGCATGAAAAGGTGTGAAAAATATGAAGAGCTTCAAAACATGTCAAAAATATGAGGAGCATGAAATTGTCTGAAAAATACGAGGAGCATGAAGGGGTGTTCAAAAACATGAAGAGCCTGAAAACGTGTGAAAAATATGAAGAGCTTCAAAAGGTATCAAAAATGAGGAGCATGAAACGTTCTGAAATTAGGAGGAGCATGAAGCGGTGTTGAAAATCATGAAGTGCCTGGAAAGGTGTGAAATATATGAAGAGCTTCAAATCATGTCAAATATGAGGAGCATGAAACGGTCAGAAAAATAGGAGGAGCATGAAGCCATGTTCAAAATCATGAAGAGCCTGAAAATGTGTGAAAAATATGAAGTGTTTCAAAAGGTGTCAAAATATGAGGAACATTAAACGGTCTGAAAAATAGGAGGAGCATGAAACGGTCTGAAAAATAGGAGGAGCATGAATCGGTGTTGAAAAACATGAAGATCCTGAAAAGATGTGAAAAATATGAAGAGCTTCAAAAGGTGTCAAAACTATGAGGAGCATGAAACGGTCTGAAAAATAGGAGGAGCATGAAGCCGTGTTCAAAAACATGAAGAGCATGAAAAGGTGTGAAAAATATGAAGAGTTTCAAAAGGTGTTAAAACTATGAGGAGCATGAAACGGCCTGAAAAATAGAAGGAGCATGAAACGGTCTGAAAAATAGGAGGAGCATGAAGCGGTGTTGATAAACCTGAAGAACCTGAAAAGGCGTGAAATATATGAAGAGTTTCAAAAGGGGTCAAAAATAGGAGGAGCATGAAACGGTCTGAAAAATAGGAGGAGCATGAAACGGCCTGAAAAATAGGAGGAGCATGAAACGGTCTGAAAAAGAGGAGGAGCATGAAGCGGTGTTGATAAACCTGAAGAACCTGAAAAGGCGTGAAATATATGAAGAGTTTCAAAAGTTGTCAAAATTATGAGGAGCATGAAACGGCCTGAAAAATAGGAGGAGCATGAAACGGTCTGAAAAATAGGAGGAGCATGAAGCGGTGTTGAAAAACCTGAAGAGCCTGAAAAGGCGTGAAATATATGAAGAGCTTCAAAAGGTGTCAAAAATAGGAGGAGCATGAAACGGTCTGAGAAATAGGAGGAGCATGAATCGGTGTTGAAAAACATGAATAGCCTGAAAAGGTGTGAAATGTATGAAGAGCTACAAAAGGTGTCAAAAATATGATGAGCATGAAACGGTCTGAAAAATAGGAGGAGCATGAAGCAGTGTTGAAAACCATGAATAGCCTGAAAAGGTGTCAAAAATATGAAGAGCTTCAAAAGGTGTCAAAACTATGAAGAGCATGAAACGGTCTGAAAAATAGGAGGAGCATGAAGCGGTGTTGAAAAAAATGCAGAGCATGAAAAGGTGTGAAAAATATGAAGAGCTTCAAAAGGTGTCAAATATATGAGGAGCATGAAACGGTCTAAAAAATAGACGGGAATGAAGCGCTGTTGAAAAACATGAAGAGCATTAAAAGGTGTGAAAAATATGAAGAGTTTCAAAAGGTTTCAAAATATGAGGAGCATTAAACGGTCTGAAAAATCGGAGGAGCATGAAACGGTCTGAAAAATAGGAGGAGTAAGAATCGGTGTTGTAAAACATGAAGATCCTGAAAAGATGTGAAAAATATGAAGAGATTCAAATGGTGTCAAAAATATTAGGAGCATGAAATTTTCTGAAAAATAGGAGGATCATGAAGCAGTGTTGAAAAACCTGAAGATCCTGAAAAGGTGTGAAATATATGATGAGCTTCAAGAGGTGTCAAAATAATGAGGAGCATGAAACGGCCTGAAAAATAGGAGGAGCATGAAGCCGTTTTCAAAAACATGAAGAGCATGAAAAGGTGTGAAAAATATGAAGAGTTTCAAAAGGTGTCAAAACTATGAGGAGCATGAAACCGCCTGAAAAATAGGAGGAGCATGAAGCGGTGTTGAAAAACATGAAGAGCATGAAAAGTTGTCAAAAATATGAAGAGATTCAAATGGTGACAAAAATATTAGGAGCATGAAATTTTCTGAAAAATAGGAGGAGCATGAAGCAGTGTTGAAAAACCTGAAGATCCTGAAAAGGTGTGAAATATATGATGAGCTTCAAAAGATGTCAAAAATAGGAGGAGCATGAGACGGTATGAAAAATAGGAGGAGCATGAAGCGGTGTTGAAAAACCTGAAGAGCCTGAAAATGTGTGAAAATTACGAAGAGATTCAAAAGGTGTCAAAAATATGAGGTGCATTAATCGGTCTGAAAAATAGGAGGAGCATGAAGCGGTGTTGAAAAACCTGAAGAGCCTGAAAATGTGTGAAAATTACGAAGAGATTCAAAAGGTGTCAAAAATATGAGGTGCATTAATCGGTCTGAAAAATAGGAGGAGCATGAAGAGGTGTTGAAAAACGTGAAGAGCTTGAAAAGGTGTCAAAAATATGAAGAGCTTCAAAAGGTGTCAAAAATATGAGGAGCAAGAAACGGTCTGAAAAATAGGAGGAGCATGAAGTGGTGTTCAAAAACATGAAGAGCATTAAAAGGTGTGAAAAATATGAAGAGCTTCAAAATGTGTCAAAAATATGAGGAGCATGAAACGGTCTGAAAAATAGGAGGATCATGAAGCGGTGTTGAAAAACATGAAGAGCCTGAAAATGTGTGAAAAATATGAAGAGCTTCAAAAGGTGTCAAAAATATGAGGCGCATGAATCGGTCTGAAAAATAGGAGGAGCATGAAGCAGTGTTGAAAAACATGAAGAGCCTGAAAAGGTGTGAACAATATGAAGAGCTTCAAAAGGTGTCAAAACTATGAAGAGCATAAAACGGTCTGAAAAATACGAGGAGCATGAAGCAGTGTTGAAAAAAATGCAGAGCAAGAAAACGTGTGAAAAATATGAAGAGCTTCAAAAGTTGTCAAATATATGAGGAGCATGAAACGGTCTAAAAAATAGAGGGGAATGAAGTTCTGTTGAAAAACATGTAGAGCATTAAAAGGTATGAAAAATATGAAGAGTTTCAAAAGGAGTCAAAATATGAGGAGCATTAAACGGTCTGAAAAATAGGAGGAGCATGAAACGGTCTGAAAAATAGGAGGAGCAAGAATCGGTCTTGAAAAACATGAAGAGACTGAAAAGGTGTGAAAAATATGTAGAGTTTCAAAGTGTGTGAAAAATATGAGGAGCAAGAAACGGTCTGAAAAATAGGAGGAGAATGAAGCGGTGATCAAAACATGAAGAGCTTGAAAAGGTGTGAAATATATGAAGAGTTTCAAATCGTGTCAAATATGAGGAGCATGAAACGTTCTGAAAAATAGTAGGAGCATGAAGCGGTGTTGAAAATCATGAAGTGCCTGAAAAGGTGTGAAATATATGAAGAGCTTCATATCGTGTCAAATATCAGGAGCATGAAACGGTCAGAAAAATAGGAGGAGCATGAAGCCGCGTTCAAAAACATGAAGAGCCTGAAAAGGTGTGAAAAATATGAACAGCTTCAAAAGGTGTCAAATCTATGAGGAGCATGAAACGGTCTGAAAAATAGGAGGATAATGAAGCGGTGTTGAAAAACATGAAGATCCTGAAACGATGTGAAAAATATGAAGAGCTTCAAAAGGTGTCAAAACTATGAGGAGCATGAAACGGTCTGAAAAATAGGAGGAGCATGAAGCCGTGTTCAAAAACATGAAGAGTATGAAAAGGTGTGAAAAATATGAAGAGTTTCAAAAGGTGTCAAAATATGAGGAGCATTAAACGGTCTGAAAAATAGGAGGAGCATGAAATGGTCTGAAAAATAGGAGGAGCATGAATCGGTGTTGAAAAACATGAAGATCCTGAAAAGATGTGAAAAATATGAAGAGCTTCAAAAGGTGTCAAAACTATGAGGAGCATGAAACGGTCTGAAAAATAGGAGGAGCATGAAGCCGTGTTCAAAAACATGAAGAGCATGAAAAGGTGTGAAAAATATGAAGAGTTTCAAAAGGTGTCAAATCTATGAGGAGCATGAAACGGCCTGAAAAATAGGCGGAGAATGAAACGGTCTGAAAAATAGGAGGAGCATGAAGTGGTGTTGAAAAACCTGAAAAGCCTGAAAAGGCGTGAAATATATGAAGAGCTTCAAAAGGAGTCAAAAATAGGAGGAGCATGAAACGGTCTGAAAAATAGGAGGAGCATGAAGCGGTGTTGAAAAACATGAAGAGCATGAAAAGGTGTGAAATATATGAAGAGCTTCAAAAGGTGTCAAAAATATTAGGAGCATGAAACGGTCTGAAAAATAGTAGGAGCATGAAGTGGTGTTGAAAAACATGAAAGGCCTGAAAAGGTGTGAAAAACATGAAGAGCTTCAAAAGGTGTCAAAAATATGAGGAGCATGAAACGGTCTGAAAAATAGGAGGAGCATGAAGCGTTGTTGAAAAACATGAAGAGCCTGAAAAGGTGTGACAAATATGAAGAGCTTCAAAATTATCAAAAATATGAGGAGCATAAAACGGTCTGAAAAATAGGAGGACCATGAAGCGGTGTGGAAAAACATGAAGAGCCTGAAGATGTGAAATATATGAAGAGCTTCAAAAGGTGTCCAAAATATGAGGAACCTGAAACGGTCTGAAAAATAGGAGGAGCATGAATCTGTGTTAAAGAACGTGAAGAGCCTGAAAAGGTGTGAAAAATATAAACAGCTTCAAAAGGTGTCAAAAATATGAGGAGCATGAAACGGTCTGAAAAATAGGAGGAGCATGAAGTGGTTTTCAAAAACATGAAGAGTCTGGAAAGGTGTGAATAATATGAAGAGCTTCAAAATGTGTCAAACATAAGAGGAGCATGAAACGGTCTGAAACATAGGAGGAGCATGAGTGATGTTCAAAAACATGAAGACATGGAAAGGTCTGAAAAATATGAAGAGCTTCAAAAGTTGTCAAAAATATGAGGAGCATTAAACGGTCTGAAATATAGGAGGAGCATGAAGTGGTGTTCAAAAACGTGAAGAGCCTGAAAAGGTGTGAAATATATGAAGAGCTTCAAAAGGTGTCAAAAATATGAGGAGCATGAAACGGTCTAAAATATAGGAGGACCATGAAGCGGTGTTGAAAAACATGAAGAGCCTGAAAAGCTGTGAAAAATATGAAAGATTCAAAATGTGTGAAAAATATGAGGAGCATGAAACGTTATGAAAAATAGGAGCAGCATGATGCGATGTTGAAAAACATGTATAGCCTGAAAATGTGTGAAACATGTGAAGAGCTTCAAAGGTGTCAAAAATAAGAGGAGCATGAAACTGTCTGAAAAATAGGAGGAGCATGAAGCCGTGTTGAAAAATATGACGAGCCTGAAAAGGTGTGAAAAAATATGAAGAGCTTCAAATGGTGTCACAATTTTGAGGAACATGAAACGGTCTGAAAAGGAGGAGGAGCATGAAGCGGTTTTGAAAAACATGAAGAGCGTGTAAAGGTGCGAAATATATGAAGGGCTTCAAAAGGAGTCAAAAATATGACGAGCATGAAACGCCCTAAAAAATAGGAGGAGCATGAAACGGTGTTGAAAAACATGAAGAGGCAGAAAAGGTGTGAAAAATATGAAGAGCTTCAAACGGTGTCAAAATTATGAGGAGCATGAAACGGTCTGAAAAACAGGAGGAGCATGAAGCGGGGTTGAAAAACATGAAGAGCCTGAAAACGTGTGAAAAATATGAAGAGCTTCAAAAGGTGTCAAAATTATGAGGAGCATGAAACGGTCTGAAAAACAGGAGGAGCATGATGCGGTGTTCAAAAACATGAAGAGCCTGAAAATTTGTGAAATATATGAAGAGCTTCAAACGGTGTCAAAATTATGAGGAGCATGAAACGGTCTGAAAAACAGGAGGAGCATGAAGCGGGGTTGAAAAACATGAAGAGCCTGAAAACGTGTGAAAAATATGAAGAGCTTCAAAAGGTTTGAACAATATGGGGAACTTCAAAAATTGTCAAAAATATGAGGAGCCTGAAACGGTCTGCAAAATAGGAGGAGCATGAAAAGGTGTTCAAAAACATGAAGAGGCTGAAAAGGTGTGAAAAATATGAAGAGCTTCAAACGGTGTGAAATACATGAGGAGCATGAAACGGTCTGAAAAATAGGAGGAGCATGAAGCGGTGTTCAAAAATATAAAGAGCCTGAAAAAATGTGAAAAATATGAAGACCTTCAAAAAGTGTCAAAAATATGAGAAGCATGAAACTGTCTGACAAATAGAAGGAGCATGAAACGGTGTTCAAAAACATGAACATCCTGAAATCTTGTGAAAAATAAGAAGAGCTTCAAAAGGTGTGAAAAATATGAAGAGCTTCAAAATGTGTCAAAAATGAGATGAGCATGAAACGATCTGAAACATAGGAGGAGCATGAAGTGGTGTTGAAAAACATGAAGAGCCTGAAAGGTGTGAGAAATATGAAGAGCTTCAAAAGGTGTCCAAAATATGAGCAGCATGAAACGGTCTGTAAAAAACGAGGAGCATGAAGTGGTGTTGAAAAACATGAAGAGCATGAAAAGGAGTGAAAAATATGAAGAGCTTCAAAAGGTGTCAAAAATTTGAGGAGCATGAAACGGTCTGAAAAATAGGAGGTGCATGAAACGGTGTTCAAAAACAAGAATTGCCTGGAAAGGTGGGAAAAATATGAAGAGCCTCAAAACGTGTCAAAAATATGAGGAGCTTTAAACGGTCTGAAAAATAGGAGGAACATGAAGCGGTGTTGAAAAACATGAAGAGCCTGAACAGGTGTGAAAAACATGAAGAGCTTATAAAATTGTCAAAAATAAGGGGAGCATGAAATGGTCTGAAAAATGGGAGCAGCATGAAGCGGTGTTCAAAAATGTGAAGAGCCTGAAAAGTTGTGAAAAAAATGAAGAATTCCAAAAGTGTCAAAATATGAGAAGCATGAAATGGTCTGAAAAATAGGAGCAGCATGAATCGGTCTGAAATATAGGAGGAGCATGAAATGGTGTTGAAAAACATGAAGAGCCTGAAAAGGTGTGAAAAATAGGAGGAGCTTCAAACGGTGTCAAAAATATGAGGAGCATGAAACGGTCTGATAAATAGGAAAAGGATGAAGCGGTGCCCAAAAACATGAAGAGCCTGAAAACGTGTGAAAAATATGAAGAGCTTCAAAAGGTGTCAATAATATGAGGAGCATGAAGCGGTCTGAAACATAGGAGGAGTATGAGGCGGTGTTTAAAATCATGAAGAGCCTGAAAATGTGTGAAAAATATGAAGAGCTTCAAAAGGTGTCAAAAATATGACGAGCATGAAACGGTCTGAAAAATAGGAGGAGCATGAAGCAGTGTTGAAAAATATGAAGAGCCTGAAAACGTGTGAAAAATATGAAGAGCTTCTAAAGGCGTGAAAAATATGAAGAGCTTCAAAAGGTGTCAAAAATATGACGAGAATGAAACGGTCTGAAATATAGGAGGATCAAGAAGCGGTGTTGAAAAACATTAAGAGCCTGAAAACGTGTGAAAAATATGAAGAGCTTCTAAAGGTGTGAAAATATGAGGAGCATGTAACGGTCTCAAAAATAGGAGGAGCATGAAGCGGTGTTGAAAAACATGAAGAGCCTGAAAAGGTGTGAAAAATATGAAGAGCTTCAAAAGGTGTGAAAAATATGAGGAGCATGAAACGGTCTGAAAAATAGGAGGAGCATGAAGCAGTGTTCAAGAATATGAAGTGCCTGAAAAGGTGTGAAAAATATGAAGGGATTCAAAAGGTGTCAAAAACATGAGGAGCATGAAAAGGTCTGAAAAATACGAGGAGCATGAAGCGGTGTTCAAAAACATGAAGAGCCTGAAAAGGTGTGAAAAATATGAAGAGCTTTAAAAGGTGTCAAAAATATGAGGAGCATGAAACGTTCTGAGAAATAGGAGGAGCATGAAGCGATGTTGAAAAACATGAAGAGCCTGAAAAGGTGTGAAAAATAAGAAGAGTTTACAAAGGTGTCAAAAATATGAGGACCATGAAACGGTATGAAAGATAGGAGTAGCATGAAAAGGTCTGAAAAATAGGAGGAACATGAAACGGTCTTGAAAAACCTGAAGAGCCTGAAAAGGTGTGAAAAATAGGAAGAGCTTCAAACCGTGTCAAAAATATGAGGAGCATGAAACGGTCTGAAAAATAGGAGGAGCATGAAGCGGTGTTCAAAACATGAATAGCCTGAAAAGGAGTGAAAAATATTAAGACCTTCAAAAGGTGTCAAAAATATGAGGAGCATGAAACGGTCTGAAAAATAGGAGGAGCATGAAGCGGTGTTCAAAACATGAATAGCCTGAAAAGGTGTGAAAAATATGAAGACCTTCAAAAGGTGTCAAAAATATGAGGAGCATGAAACGGTCTGAAAAATAGGAGGAGAATGAAGCGGTGTTGAAAAACATGAAGAGCCTGAAAATGTGTGAAAAATATGAAGAGCTTCAAAAGGTGTGAAAAATATGAAGAGCTTCAAAAGGTGTCAAAAATGAGATGAGCAAGAAACGGTCTGAAACACAGAAGGAGGATGAAGTGGTGTTGATAAATATGTAGAGCCTGAAAAAGTGTGAAATATATGAAGAGCTTCAAAATGTGTGAAAAATATGAGGAGCATGAAACGGTCTCAAAAATAGGAGGAGCATGAAAGGCTGTTCAAAAACTTGGAGAGCCTGAAAAGGTGTGAAAAATATGAAGAGCCTCAAAGGTGTGAAATAAATGAGGAACATGTAACGGTCTGATAAATATGAGGAGCATGAAGCGGTGTTGAAATACTTGGAGAGCCTGAAAAGGTGTGAAAAATATGAAGAAATCCAAAAGATGTCAAAAATATGAGGAGCATGAAACGGTCTCAAAAATAAGAGGAGCGTGAAGCGGTGTTGAAAAACATGAATAGCCTGAAAACGTGTGAAAAATATGAAGAGCTTCAGAAGGTGTCAAAAATATGAGGAGCATGAAACGGTCTCAAAATTAGGAGGAGCATGAAGCGGTGTTGAATAAAATGAAGAGCCTGAAAAGGTGTGAAAAATATAAAGAGCTTGAAAAGGTGTCAATAATAAGAGGGGAATGAAACAGTCTGCAAAATAGGAGGAGCATGAAACGGTCTGAAAAATCGGAGAAGCATGAAATGCTGTTCAAAAATATGAAGAGCCTGAAAAGGTGTGAAAAATATGAAGAGCTTCAAAAGGCGTGAAATACATGAGGAGCATGAAATTGTCTGAAAAATAGGAGGAGCATGAAGCTGTGCTCAAAAACATGAAGAGCCTGAGAAGCTGTGAAAAATATGATGAGCTTCAATAGGTGTGAAAAATAGGAGGAGCATGAAGCGGTGTTGAAAAAGATGAAGAGCCTGAAAAGGTATGAAAAATATGAAGAGCTTCAAAAGGTGTCAAAAATATGAAGAGCATGAAACGAACTCAAATATAGGAGGAGCATAAAGCAGTGTTGAAAAACATGAAGAGCCTGAAAAGGTATGAAAAATATGAAGAGCTTCAAAAGGTGTCAATAATAAGAGTTGCATGAAACAGTTTGAAAAATAGGAGCAGCATGAAGCGGTGTTGAAAAAGATGAAGAGCCTGAAAAGGTGTGAAAAATATGAAGAGCTTCAAAAGGTGTCAAAACTACGAGGTGCATGAAACGGTCTGAAAAATAGGAGGAGCATGAAGTGGTGTTGAAAAACATGAAGAGCCTGAAAAGGTGTCAAAAATATGAAGAGTTTCAAAATGTGTCAAAAATATGAGGAGCATTAAATGATCTGAAAACCATGAGGAGCATGAAGCGGTGTTCAAAAACATGAAGAGCCTGAAAAGGAGTGAAATATATGAAGAGCTTCAAAAGGTGTCAAAACTATGAGGAGCATGAAACTGTCTGAAAAATAGGAGGAGCATGAAGTGGTGTTGAAAAACATGAAGAGCCTGAAATGGTGTCAAAAATATGAAGAGTTTCAAAATGGGTCAAAAATATGAGGAGCATTAAATGATCTGAAAACCATGAGGAGCATGAAGCGGTGTTCAAAAACATGAAGAGCCTGAAAAGGAGTGAAATATATGAAGAGCTTCAAAAGGTGTCAAAAATTTGAAGAGCATGAAACGGTCTGAAAAATTGGAGGAGCAGGAAACGGTGTTCAAGAACATGAAGAGCCTGAAAATGTGTGAAAAATATGAAGAGCTTCAAAAGGTCTCAAAAATATGAGGAGCATGAAATGGTCTGAAAAATAGGATTAGCATGTAACGGTGTTCAAAAATATGAAGAGCCTGAAAAGGTGTGAAATATATGAAGAGCTTCAAAAGGTGTCAAAAGTATGAGGAGCATGAAATGGTCTGAAAAATAGGAGGAACATGAAAGGGTATTGAAAAACATGAAGAATAGGAAAATGAGTGAAAAATATGATGAGCTTCAAAAGGTGTGAATAATAAGAGGAACATGAAGCTGTGTTCAAAAACATAAAGAGCTTGAAAAGGTGTGAAATATATGAAGAGCTTCAATAGGTGTGAAAAATAGGAGGAGCATGAAGCGGTGTTCAAAAACATGAAGAGCTTGAAAAGGTGTGAAATATATGAAGAGCTTCAATAGGTGTGAAAAATAGGAGGAGCATGAAGCGTTGTTCAAAAACATGAAGAACCTGAAGAGGTGTGAAATATATGAAGAGCTTCAAAAGGTGTCAAAAATATGAGGAGCATTAAACAGTCTGAAAATAGGAGGAGCATGAACCGGTGTTGAAAAACATGAAGAACATGAAAAGGTGTGAAAAATATGAAGAGATTCAAAAGGTGTCAAAAATATGAGGACCTTGAAAAGGTGTTCAAAAACATGAAGAGCATGAAAAGGTGTGAAAAATATGAAGAGCTTCAAAAGGTGTCAAAAATAGGAGGAGCATGAAACGGTCTGAAATATAGAAGGAGCATGAAGTGGTGTTGAAAAAGATGAAGAGCCTGAAAAGGTGTGTAAAATATGAAGATCTTCAAAAGGTTTCAAAAATATGAGGAGCATGAAACGGTCCGAAAAATAGGAGGAGTATGAAACGGTGTTCAGAAACATAAAGAGCCTGAAAAGGTGTGAAAAAAATGAAGAGGTTCAAAACGTGTCAAAAGTATGAGGAGCATGAAACGGTCTGAAATATAGAAGGAGCATGAAGTGGTGTTGAGAAAGATGAAGAGCCTGAAAAGGTGTGTAAAATATGAAGATCTTCAAAAGGTTTCAAAAATATGAGGAGCATGAAACGGTCTGAAAAATAGGAGGATCTTGAAGCGGTGTTAAAAAAAAAGAAGAGCCTGAAAAGGTGTGAAAAATATAAAGAGCTTCAAAAGGTGTGAAAAATATAAGGAGACTCAAAAGGTTTCAAAAATATGAGGAGCAGGAAACGGTCTGAAAAATAGGAAAAGCATGAAGCAGTGTTGAAAAACATGAAGACCCTGAAAAGGTGTGAAAGATATGAAGAGCTTCAAAAGCTGTCAAAAATATGAGGACCTTGAAAAAGTTTTCAAAAACATGAAGAGCATGAAAAGGTGTGAAAAATATGAAGAGCTTCAAAAGGTTTCAAAACTATGAGGAGCATGAAACGTTCTGAAAAATAGGAGGAGCATGAAACGGTGTTCAGAAACATGAAGAGCCTGAAAAGGTGTGAAAAAAATGAAGAGGTTCAAAACGTGTCAAAGTATGAGGAGCATGAAACGGTCTGAAAAATAGGAGGAGCATGAAAACGTTTTGAAAAACATGAAGACACTGAAAAGGTGTGAAATATATGAAGAGCTTCAAAAGCCGTCAAAATTTGAGGAGCATGAAACGGTCTGAAAAATAGGAGGACCATGAAGCGGTGTTGAAAAAGATGAAGAGCCTGAAAAGGTGTGAAAAATATGAGGAGCTTCAAAAGGTGTCAAAAATATGAGGAGCATGAAACGGTCTGAAAAATAGGAGGAGCATGAAGCCGTGTTCAAAAACATGAAGAGCGTGAAAAGGTGTAAATTATATGAAGAGCTTCAAAAGGTGTCAAAACTATGAGGAGCATGAAACAGTCTGAAAAATAGGAGGAGCATGAAGTGGTTTTGAAAAAAATGAAGAGCCAAAAAGGTGTGAACAATATGAAGAGCTTCAAAAGGTGTGAAAAATATGAAGAGCTTCAAAAGGTGTCAAATATATGAGGAGCATGAAACAGTCTGAAATATAGGAGGAGCATGAAAGGTGTTGAAAAACATGAAGAGCCTGAAAAGGTGTGAAAAAAATGAAGAGCTTCAAATGGTGTCAGAAATAAGAGGAGCATGAAACGGTCTGAAAAATAGGAGGTGCATGAAAAGGTCTGAAAAATTGGAGGAGCATGAAGTGTGGTTGAAAAACCTGAAGAGCTTCAAAAGGTTTGAGAAATATGAGGAGCATGAAACGGTCTGTAAATTAGGAGGACCATGAAGCGATGTGGAAAAGCATGAAGAGCCTGAAAAGGTGTGAAAAATATGAAGTGCTTCAAAAGGGGTCAAAAAAATGAGGAGCAAGAAACGGTCTGAAAAATAGGAGGAGCAAGAAACGGTGTTCAAAAACATGAAGAGCCTGAAAAGGTGTGAATTTTGTCAAGAGCTTCAAAAGGTGTCAAAAATTTGAGGAGCATTAAACGGTCTGAAAAATAGGAGCATGAAGCGGTGTTCAAAAATATGAAGAGCCTGTAAAGGTGTGAAAAATATGAAGATCTTCAAAAGGTGTGGAAAATATGAGGAGCATTAAAAGGTCTGAAAAATATGAGGAGCATGAAGCGGTGTTGAAATACATGAAGGGCCTGAAAACGTGTGAAAAATATGAAGAGCTTCAAAAGGTGTGAAAAATATGAGGAGCATGAAGCGGTGTTCAAAAACATGAAGAGCCTGAAAAAGTGTGAAAAATATGAAGAGCTTCAAAAGGTTTCAAAAATATGAGGAGCATGAAACGCTATGAAAAATAGCACAAGCATGAAATGGTGTTGAAAACATGAAGAGCCTGAAAAGGTGTGAAAAATATGAAGAATTTCAAAAGGTATCAAAAATATGAAGGGCATGAAACGGTCTGAAAAATAGGCGGAGCATGAAGCGGTGCTGAAAAACATGAAGAACCTGAAAATGTGTGAAAAATATGAAGAGCTTCAAAAGGTGTCAAATATATGAGGAGCATGGAACGGTCTGAAAAAGAGGAGGAGCTTGAAATGGTGTTCAAAAACATGAAGACCCTGAAAAGGTGTGAAAATTATGAAGAGATTCAAAAGGTATCAAAAATATGAAGAACATGAAACGGTCTGAAAAATAGGAGGAGCATGAAGCTGTGTTGAAAAAATGAAGAGCCTGAAAAGCTATGAAAAATATGAAGAGCTTCAAAAGGTGTCAAAAATATGAGGAGCATGAAACGGTCTGAAATACAGGAGGTGCATGAAGCGGATTTGAAAAACATGAAGAGCCTGAAAAGGTGGGAAATATATGAAGAGCTTCAAAAGGTCTGAAAAATATGAGGAGCATGAAGCGGTGTTGAAATACATGAAGGGCCTGAAAACGTGTGAAAAATATGAAGAGCTTCAAAAGGTGTGAAAAATAGGAGGAGTACGAAGCCGTGTTTAAAAACATGACGAGCCCGAAGAGGTGTGAAAAATATGAAGAGGTTCAAAAGGTGTGAAAAATATGAGGAGCATGAAAAGTTCTGAAAAATAGGAGGAGTATGAAACGGTGTTGAGAAACCCGAAGAGCCTGAAAAGAAGTGAAATATAATTAGAGCTTCAAAAGGTGTGAAAAATATGAGGAGCATGAAACCGTTTGAAAAATAGGAGGAACATGAAGCGGTGTTGAAAAACATGAAGAGCCTGAAAATGTGTGAAATATATGAAGAGCTTCATAAGGTGTCAAAAATAGGAGAAGCATGAAGCGGTGTTGAAAAACATGAAGAGCCTGAAAAGTTGTGAATTATATGAAGAACTTCAAAAGGTGTCAAAAATATGAGGAGCATGAAAAGATCTGAAAATTAGGAGGAGCATGAAGCGGTGTTCAAAAACTTGAAGAGCCTGAAAAGGTGTGAAATATATGATGAGCTTCAAAAGGTGTCAAAAATTTGAGGAGCTTGAAACGGTCTGAAATATAGGAGGAGTATGAAACGGTGTTCAAGAACATGAAGAGCCTGAAAAAGTGTGAAAAATATGAAGAGCTTCAAAAGGTGTGAAAAATATGAGGAGCATGAAGCGGTGTTCAAAAACTTGAAGAGCTTGAAAAGGTGTGAAATATGTGAAGAGCTTCAAAAGCTGTGAAAAATAGGAGGAGCATGAAGTGATGTTCAAAAACATGAAGAGCCTGAAAAGTTGTGAAAAATATGAGGAGCATGAAACGGTGTTCAAAAACATGAAGAGTCTGAAAAGGGGTGAAAAACATGAAGTGTTTCAAATGGATTCAACAATATGAGGAGCATGAAACAGTCTGAAATTTAAGAAGAGCATGAAACGGTGTTGAAGAACATGAAGAGCCTGAAAATGTGTGAAAAATATGAAGAGATTCAAAACCTGTCAAAAATATGAGGACCATGAAACAGTCTGAAAAATACGAGGATCATGAAGTGATGTTGAAAAACATGAAGAGCCTGAAAAGGTGTAAAAAAATGAAGAGCTTCAAAAGGTGTGAAAAATATGACGAGCATGAAACGGTCTGAAAAATAGGAGGAGCATGAAGCAGTGTTGAAAAACATGAAGAGCCTGAAAAGTTGTGAAAAATATGAAGAGCTTCAAAACGTGTCAAAAATATTAGTAGCATGAAACAGTCAGAAAAATAGAAGGAGCATGAAACGGTGTTGAAAAACATGAAGAGCCTGAAAAGGTGTGAGAATATGAAGTGCTTCAAAAGGTGTCAAAAATATGAGGAGCATGAAACGGTCTGAAAAATAGGCGGAGCAAGAAAGGGTGTTGAAAAACATGAAGAGGCTGAAAATGTGTGAAAAGTATAAAGAGCTTCAAAAGATGTGAAAAATATGAAGAGCTTCAAAAGGTGTCAAAAATGAGATGAGCATGAAACGGTCTGAAAAATAGGAGGAGCATGAAGCGGTGTTGAAAAATTGAAGACCCTGAAAAGGTGTGAAAAATATGAAGAGCTTCGAAAGGTTTCAAAAATTTGAGGAGCATAAAACGGCCTGAAAATAGGAGGAGCATGAAGCGGTGTTGAAAAACATGAAGAGCCTGAAAAGGTGTGTTAATTATGAAGAGGTTCTAAAGGTGTCAAAAATATGAGGAGCATGAAACGGTCTTAAAAATACGAGGAGAATGAGGTGGTGTTGAAAAACATGAAGAGCCTGAAAAGGTGTGAACTATATGAAGAGCTTCAAAAGGTGTCGAATATATGAGGAGCATGAAACGGTCTGAAAAAAAGGCGGAGCATGAAACGGTGTTGAAAAACATGAAGATCGTGAAAAGATGTGAAAAATATGAAGAGTTTCAAAAGGTGTCAAAAATATAAGGAGCATGAAACGGTCTGAAAAATAGGAGGAGCATGAAGTGATGTTGAAAAAAATGAAAAGCCTGAAAAGGTGTGAAATATATGAAGAGCATCAAAAGGTGTCAAAAATATGAGGAGAAGGAAACGGTCTGCAAAATAGGAGGAGCAAGAAATGGTGTTCAAAAACATGAAGAGCCTGAAAATGTTTGAGAAATATGAAGAGCTTCAAAAGGTGTGAAATGCATGAGGAGGATTAAACGGTCTGAAAAATAGGAGGAGCATGAAGGAGTGTTCAAAATCATTAAGAGCCTGAAAAGGTGTGAAAAATATGAAGAGCTTCAAAAGGTGTTAATAATAGGAAGAGCATGAAACGGTCTGAAAAATAAAAGGAGCATGCAGCGGTGTTCAAAAACATGAGGAGCCTGAAAAAGTTTGAAAAATATGAAGAGCTTCAAAAGCTGTCAAAAATATGAGGAGCATGAAACGGTCTGAAAAATAGGAGGAGCATGAAGCGGTGTTCAAAAACATGAAGAGCTTGAAAAGGTGTGAAAAATATGAAGAGCTTCAAAAGGTGTCAAAAATAGGAGGAGCATGAAACGGTCTGAAATATAGAAGGAGCATGAAGTGGTGTTGAAAAAGATGAAGAGCCTGAAAAGGTGTGTAAAATATGAAGATCTTCAAAAGGTTTCAAAAATATGAGGAGCATGAAACGGTCCGAAAAATAGGAGGAGTATGAAACGGTGTTCAGAAACATAAAGAGCCTGAAAAGGTGTGAAAAAAATGAAGAGGTTCAAAACGTGTCAAAAGTATGAGGAGCATGAAACGGTCTGAAATATAGAAGGAGCATGAAGTGGTGTTGAGAAAGATGAAGAGCCTGAAAAGGTGTGTAAAATATGAAGATCTTCAAAAGGTTTCAAAAATATGAGGAGCATGAAACGGTCTGAAAAATAGGAGGATCTTGAAGCGGTGTTAAAAAACATGAAGAGCCTGAAAAGGTGTGAAAAATATAAAGAGCTTCAAAAGGTGTGAAAAATATAAGGAGACTCAAAAGGTTTCAAAAATATGAGGAGCAGGAAACGGTCTGAAAAATAGGAAAAGCATGAAGCAGTGTTGAAAAACATGAAGACCCTGAAAAGGTGTGAAAGATATGAAGAGCTTCAAAAGCTGTCAAAAATATGAGGACCTTGAAAAAGTTTTCAAAAACATGAAGAGCATGAAAAGGTGTGAAAAATATGAAGAGCTTCAAAAGGTTTCAAAACTATGAGGAGCATGAAACGTTCTGAAAAATAGGAGGAGCATGAAACGGTGTTCAGAAACATGAAGAGCCTGAAAAGGTGTGAAAAAAATGAAGAGGTTCAAAACGTGTCAAAGTATGAGGAGCATGAAACGGTCTGAAAAATAGGAGGAGCATGAAAACGTTTTGAAAAACATGAAGACACTGAAAAGGTGTGAAATATATGAAGAGCTTCAAAAGCCGTCAAAATTTGAGGAGCATGAAACGGTCTGAAAAATAGGAGGACCATGAAGCGGTGTTGAAAAAGATGAAGAGCCTGAAAAGGTGTGAAAAATATGAGGAGCTTCAAAAGGTGTCAAAAATATGAGGAGCATGAAACGGTCTGAAAAATAGGAGGAGCATGAAGCCGTGTTCAAAAACATGAAGAGCGTGAAAAGGTGTAAATTATATGAAGAGCTTCAAAAGGTGTCAAAACTATGAGGAGCATGAAACAGTCTGAAAAATAGGAGGAGCATGAAGTGGTTTTGAAAAAAATGAAGAGCCAAAAAGGTGTGAACAATATGAAGAGCTTCAAAAGGTGTGAAAAATATGAAGAGCTTCAAAAGGTGTCAAATATATGAGGAGCATGAAACAGTCTGAAATATAGGAGGAGCATGAAAGGTGTTGAAAAACATGAAGAGCCTGAAAAGGTGTGAAAAAAATGAAGAGCTTCAAATGGTGTCAGAAATAAGAGGAGCATGAAACGGTCTGAAAAATAGGAGGTGCATGAAAAGGTCTGAAAAATTGGAGGAGCATGAAGTGTGGTTGAAAAACCTGAAGAGCTTCAAAAGGTTTGAGAAATATGAGGAGCATGAAACGGTCTGTAAATTAGGAGGACCATGAAGCGATGTGGAAAAGCATGAAGAGCCTGAAAAGGTGTGAAAAATATGAAGTGCTTCAAAAGGGGTCAAAAAAATGAGGAGCAAGAAACGGTCTGAAAAATAGGAGGAGCAAGAAACGGTGTTCAAAAACATGAAGAGCCTGAAAAGGTGTGAATTTTGTCAAGAGCTTCAAAAGGTGTCAAAAATTTGAGGAGCATTAAACGGTCTGAAAAATAGGAGCATGAAGCGGTGTTCAAAAATATGAAGAGCCTGTAAAGGTGTGAAAAATATGAAGATCTTCAAAAGGTGTGGAAAATATGAGGAGCATTAAAAGGTCTGAAAAATATGAGGAGCATGAAGCGGTGTTGAAATACATGAAGGGCCTGAAAACGTGTGAAAAATATGAAGAGCTTCAAAAGGTGTGAAAAATATGAGGAGCATGAAGCGGTGTTCAAAAACATGAAGAGCCTGAAAAAGTGTGAAAAATATGAAGAGCTTCAAAAGGTTTCAAAAATATGAGGAGCATGAAACGCTATGAAAAATAGCACAAGCATGAAATGGTGTTGAAAACATGAAGAGCCTGAAAAGGTGTGAAAAATATGAAGAATTTCAAAAGGTATCAAAAATATGAAGGGCATGAAACGGTCTGAAAAATAGGCGGAGCATGAAGCGGTGCTGAAAAACATGAAGAACCTGAAAATGTGTGAAAAATATGAAGAGCTTCAAAAGGTGTCAAATATATGAGGAGCATGGAACGGTCTGAAAAAGAGGAGGAGCTTGAAATGGTGTTCAAAAACATGAAGACCCTGAAAAGGTGTGAAAATTATGAAGAGATTCAAAAGGTATCAAAAATATGAAGAACATGAAACGGTCTGAAAAATAGGAGGAGCATGAAGCTGTGTTGAAAAAATGAAGAGCCTGAAAAGCTATGAAAAATATGAAGAGCTTCAAAAGGTGTCAAAAATATGAGGAGCATGAAACGGTCTGAAATACAGGAGGTGCATGAAGCGGATTTGAAAAACATGAAGAGCCTGAAAAGGTGGGAAATATATGAAGAGCTTCAAAAGGTCTGAAAAATATGAGGAGCATGAAGCGGTGTTGAAATACATGAAGGGCCTGAAAACGTGTGAAAAATATGAAGAGCTTCAAAAGGTGTGAAAAATAGGAGGAGTACGAAGCCGTGTTTAAAAACATGACGAGCCCGAAGAGGTGTGAAAAATATGAAGAGGTTCAAAAGGTGTGAAAAATATGAGGAGCATGAAAAGTTCTGAAAAATAGGAGGAGTATGAAACGGTGTTGAGAAACCCGAAGAGCCTGAAAAGAAGTGAAATATAATTAGAGCTTCAAAAGGTGTGAAAAATATGAGGAGCATGAAACCGTTTGAAAAATAGGAGGAACATGAAGCGGTGTTGAAAAACATGAAGAGCCTGAAAATGTGTGAAATATATGAAGAGCTTCATAAGGTGTCAAAAATAGGAGAAGCATGAAGCGGTGTTGAAAAACATGAAGAGCCTGAAAAGTTGTGAATTATATGAAGAACTTCAAAAGGTGTCAAAAATATGAGGAGCATGAAAAGATCTGAAAATTAGGAGGAGCATGAAGCGGTGTTCAAAAACTTGAAGAGCCTGAAAAGGTGTGAAATATATGATGAGCTTCAAAAGGTGTCAAAAATTTGAGGAGCTTGAAACGGTCTGAAATATAGGAGGAGTATGAAACGGTGTTCAAGAACATGAAGAGCCTGAAAAAGTGTGAAAAATATGAAGAGCTTCAAAAGGTGTGAAAAATATGAGGAGCATGAAGCGGTGTTCAAAAACTTGAAGAGCTTGAAAAGGTGTGAAATATGTGAAGAGCTTCAAAAGCTGTGAAAAATAGGAGGAGCATGAAGTGATGTTCAAAAACATGAAGAGCCTGAAAAGTTGTGAAAAATATGAGGAGCATGAAACGGTGTTCAAAAACATGAAGAGTCTGAAAAGGGGTGAAAAACATGAAGTGTTTCAAATGGATTCAACAATATGAGGAGCATGAAACAGTCTGAAATTTAAGAAGAGCATGAAACGGTGTTGAAGAACATGAAGAGCCTGAAAATGTGTGAAAAATATGAAGAGATTCAAAACCTGTCAAAAATATGAGGACCATGAAACAGTCTGAAAAATACGAGGATCATGAAGTGATGTTGAAAAACATGAAGAGCCTGAAAAGGTGTAAAAAAATGAAGAGCTTCAAAAGGTGTGAAAAATATGACGAGCATGAAACGGTCTGAAAAATAGGAGGAGCATGAAGCAGTGTTGAAAAACATGAAGAGCCTGAAAAGTTGTGAAAAATATGAAGAGCTTCAAAACGTGTCAAAAATATTAGTAGCATGAAACAGTCAGAAAAATAGAAGGAGCATGAAACGGTGTTGAAAAACATGAAGAGCCTGAAAAGGTGTGAGAATATGAAGTGCTTCAAAAGGTGTCAAAAATATGAGGAGCATGAAACGGTCTGAAAAATAGGCGGAGCAAGAAAGGGTGTTGAAAAACATGAAGAGGCTGAAAATGTGTGAAAAGTATAAAGAGCTTCAAAAGATGTGAAAAATATGAAGAGCTTCAAAAGGTGTCAAAAATGAGATGAGCATGAAACGGTCTGAAAAATAGGAGGAGCATGAAGCGGTGTTGAAAAATTGAAGACCCTGAAAAGGTGTGAAAAATATGAAGAGCTTCGAAAGGTTTCAAAAATTTGAGGAGCATAAAACGGCCTGAAAATAGGAGGAGCATGAAGCGGTGTTGAAAAACATGAAGAGCCTGAAAAGGTGTGTTAATTATGAAGAGGTTCTAAAGGTGTCAAAAATATGAGGAGCATGAAACGGTCTTAAAAATACGAGGAGAATGAGGTGGTGTTGAAAAACATGAAGAGCCTGAAAAGGTGTGAACTATATGAAGAGCTTCAAAAGGTGTCGAATATATGAGGAGCATGAAACGGTCTGAAAAAAAGGCGGAGCATGAAACGGTGTTGAAAAACATGAAGATCGTGAAAAGATGTGAAAAATATGAAGAGTTTCAAAAGGTGTCAAAAATATAAGGAGCATGAAACGGTCTGAAAAATAGGAGGAGCATGAAGTGATGTTGAAAAAAATGAAAAGCCTGAAAAGGTGTGAAATATATGAAGAGCATCAAAAGGTGTCAAAAATATGAGGAGAAGGAAACGGTCTGCAAAATAGGAGGAGCAAGAAATGGTGTTCAAAAACATGAAGAGCCTGAAAATGTTTGAGAAATATGAAGAGCTTCAAAAGGTGTGAAATGCATGAGGAGGATTAAACGGTCTGAAAAATAGGAGGAGCATGAAGGAGTGTTCAAAATCATTAAGAGCCTGAAAAGGTGTGAAAAATATGAAGAGCTTCAAAAGGTGTTAATAATAGGAAGAGCATGAAACGGTCTGAAAAATAAAAGGAGCATGCAGCGGTGTTCAAAAACATGAGGAGCCTGAAAAAGTTTGAAAAATATGAAGAGCTTCAAAAGCTGTCAAAAATATGAGGAGCATGAAACGGTCTGAAAAATAGGAGGAGCATGAAGCGGTGTTCAAAAACATGAAGAGCTTGAAAAGGTGTGAAAAGTATGAAAAGCCTCATAACCTGTCAAAAATATGAGGAGCATGAAACGGTCTGAAAAATTGCAGGATCCTGAAGCATTGTTGAAAATCACGAAGAGTCTGAAAACGTGTGAAAATATGAAGAGCTTCAAAAATATGAAAAATATGAAGAGCTTCAAAAGGTGTGGAAAATATGAAGAGCTTCAAAAGCTGTCAAAAATGAGATGAGCATGAAAAGCTCTGAAAAATACGAGGAGCATGAAGCGGTGTTGAAAATCATGAAAAGCCTGAAAAGGCGTGAAAAATATGAAGAGCTTCTAAAGGTGTCAAAATTATGAGGAGCATGAAACAGTCTGAAAAATAGATGGAGCATGAAGTGGTGTTGAAAAACATGAAGAGCCTGAAAAGTGTGAAAAATATGAAGAGCTTCAAAAGGTGTCAAAGTTATGAGGGGCATGAAACGGTTTGAAAAATACAAAGAGCATGAAGTCGTGTTGAAAAACATGAAGAGCCTGAAAAGGTGTGAAATATATGAAGAGCTTCAAAAGGTGTCAAAAGGAGATGAGCATGAAACGGTCTGAAAAATAGGAGGATCATGAAGTGGTGTTGAAAAAAATGAAAAGCCTGAAAAGGTGTGAAATATATGAAGAGCTTCAAAAGGTGTCAAAAATATGAGGAGAATGAAACGGTCTGCAAAATAGGAGGAACATGAAATGGTGTTCAAAAACATGAAGAGCCTGAAAATGTGTGAAAAATATGAAGAGCTTCAAAAGGTGTGAAAAATATGAGGAGCATGAAACGGTCTGAAAATAGGAGGAGCATGAAGCTGTGTTCAAAAACATGAAGAGACTGAAAAGTTGTGAAAAATATGAAGAGCTTCAAAACGTGTCAAAAATATTAGGAGCATGAAACAGTCAGAAAAATAGAAGGAGCATGAAGCGGTGTTGAAAAACATGAAGACCATGAAAACGTGTGAAAAATATGAAGAGCTTCAGAAGGTGTCAAAAATATGAGGAGCATGAAACGGTCTGAAAAATAGGAGGAGCATGAAGCGGTGTTGAAAAACACGAAGAGCGTGAAAAGGTGTGAAAAATATGAAAGCTTCAACACGTGTCAAAAATATCAGGAGCATGAATTGGTCTGAAAAATAGGAGGAGCATGAAGCGGTGTTGAAAAACATGAAGAGCCTAAAAAGGTGTGAAAAATATGAAGAGCGTCAAAACCTGTCAAAAATATGAGGAGCATGAAACGGTCTGAAAAGTAGGAGGACCATGAAGCGGTGTTCAAAAACATTAACAGCATGAAAAGGTGTGAAAATTATGAAGAGCTTCAGAAGGTGTCAAAAATATGAGGTGAATGAAACAGAATGAAAAATAGGATGAGCTTGAAACAGTGATCTAAAACATGAAGAGCCTGAAAAGGTGTGAAAAATATGAAGAGCTTCAAAATGTGTGAAACACATGAGGAGCATGAAACGTGCCCAAAAATAGGAGAAGCATGAAGTGGTGTGGAAAAACATGAAGAGCCTGAAAAGGTGTGAAAAATATGAAGAGCTTCAAAACGTGTCAAAAATATGAGGAGAATGAAACGGTCTGAAAAATAGGAGGAGCATGAAGTGGTGTTGAAAAACATGATGAGCCTGAAAAGGTGTGAAATATATGAAGAGCTTCAATAGGTATCAAAAATATGAGGAGAATGAAACGGTCTGAAAAATAGGAGGAGCATGAAGCGGTTTTATAAAAAGTGACGAGCCTGAGAACGTGTCAAAAATATTAAGACCTTCAAAAGGTGTGAAAAATATGAAGAGCTTCAAAAGGTGTCAAAAATCGATGAGCATGAAATGGTCTGAAAAATAGGAGGAGAATGAAGCGGTGTTGAAAATCATGAAGAGCCTGAAAAGCTGTGAAATATATAAAGAGCTTCAAAAGGTGTCAAAATTATGAAGAGCATGAAACGGACTGAAAAATAGGAGGAGCATGAAGTGGTGTTTAAAAACATGAAGAGCCTGAAAAGCTGTGAAAAATATGAAGAGCTTCAAAAGGTGTGAAATACATGAGGAGCATTAAACGGTCTGAAAAATTGGAGGAGCATGAAGCGGTGTTGAAAATCATGAAGAGCCTGAAAAGGTGTGAAAAAAATGAAGAGTTTCAAAAGATGTCAATAATAAGAGGTGCATGAAACAGTCTGAAAAATAGGAGGAGCATGAAACTGTCTGAAAAATAGGAGGAGCATGAAGCGGTCTTGAAAAACATGAAGAGGCTGAAAAGGTGTGAAAAATATGAAGAGCTTCAAAACGTGTCAAAAATATGAGGAGCATGAAACGGTCTCAACAATAGGAGGAGCATGAAACGGTCTGAAAAATAGGAGAAGCATGAAACGGTGTTGAAAAACATGAAGAGCCTGAAAAGGTGTGAAATATATAAAGAGCTTCAAAAGGTTTCAAAAATATGTGGAGCATGAAACGGTCTGAAAAATAGGAGCAGCATGAAGCGGTGTTCAAAAACATGAAGAGCCTGAAATTCTGTGAAAAATATGAAGAGCTTCAAAATGTGTCAAAATTATGAAGAGCATGAAACGGTCTGAAAAATAGGAGGAGCATGAAGTGGTGTTTAAAAACATGAAGAGCCTGAAATTCTGTGAAAAATATGAAGAGCTACAAAAGGTGTGAAATACATGAGGAGCATTAAACGGTCTGAAAAATTGGAGGAGCATGAAGCCGTGTTCAAAAACATGAAGAGCCTGAAAAGGTGTGAAAAATATGAAGAGCTTCAAAATGTGTCAAAAATATGAGGAGCATGAAACGGGCTGAAAAATAGAAGGAGCATGAAACGGTGTTCAAAAACATGAAGAGCCTGAAAAAGTGTGAAAAATTTGAAGAGCTTCAAAAGTTTTCAAAAATATGAGGAGCATGAAACGGTCTAAAAAATAGGAGGAGCATGAAACCGTGTTCACAAACATGAAGAGCCTGAAAAGGTGTGAAAATTATGAAAAGCTTCAAAAGTTGTGAAATACATGAGGAGCATAAAACGGTCAGAAAAATAGGAGAAGCATGAAGCGGAGTTGAAAAACATGAATAGCCTGAAAAGGTGTGAAAAATATGATTAGCTTCAAAAGGTGTCAAAAATATGAGGAGCATGAAACGGTCTGAAAAATAGGAGGAGCATGAAACGGTGTTCAAAACCATGAAGAGCCTGAAAAGGTGTGAAAAATATGAAGAGCTTCAAAAGTTGTGAAATACATAGGAGCATAAAACGGTCAGAAAAATAGGAGGAGCATGAAGCAGTTTTGAAAAACTTGAGGAGCCTGAAAACGTGTGAAAAATATGAAGAGCTTCAAGAGGTGTAAAAAATATGAGGAGAATGAAACGGTCTGAAAATTAGGAGGAGCATGAAGCGGTGTTCAAAAACATAAAGAGCCTTAAAAAGTGTGAAAAATATGAAGAGCACGAAAAGTGTCAAAAATATGAGACCATGAAACGGTCTGAAAAATAAGAGGACCATGAAGCGGTGTTGAAAAACATTAAGAGCCTGAAAAGGTGTGAAAATTATGAAGAGCTTCAAAAGATGTGAAAAATATGAAGAGCTTCAAAAGGTGTCAAAAATGAGATGAACATGAAACGGTCTGAAAAATAGGAGCATGAAGTGGTGTTGAAAAAAATGAAGAGCCTGAAAAGGTGTGAAATATTTGAAGAGCTTCTAAAGTTGGCAAAAATATGAGGAGCATGAAACCGTCTGAAAAATAGGAGGAGCATGAAGCGCTGTTCAAAAACATGAAGAGCCTGAAAAGTTGGGAAAAATATGAAGAGCTTCAAAAGGTGTCAAAAATGAGATGAGCATGTAACGGTCTGAAAAATATGAGGAGCATAAAGTGGTGTTGAAAACATGAAATGCCTGAAACGTTGTGAAATATAAGAAGAGCTTCAAAAGGTGTCAAACATATGAGGAGCATGAAGCGGTCTGAAAAATAGGAGGAGCATGAAACGGTATTGAAAAACATGAAGAGTCTGAAAAAGTGTGAAAAATATGAAGAACGTCAAAAGGTGTGAAAAATATGAAGAGCTTCAAAAGGTGTCAAACATATGAGGAGCATGAAACGGTCTGAAAAATAGTAGGAGCATGAAGTGGTGTTCAAAAAAAGGAAGAGCCTGAAAAGGTGTGAAATATATGAAGAGCTTCAAAAGGTGTCAAAAATAAGATGAGCATGAAACGGTCTGAAAAATAGGAGGAGCATGAAGCGGTATTGAAAAACATGAAGAGCCTGAAAAGGTGTGAAAAATATGAAGAGCTTCAAAAGGTTTCAAAATATGAGGAGCATGAAACGTTCTGAAACATAGGAGGATCTTGAAGCGGTGTTGAAAATCATGGAGAGACTGAAAAGGTGTGAAAAATATGAAGAGCTTCAAAAGGTGTCAAAATTATGAGGAGCATTAATCGGTCTGAAAAATAGGAGGAGCATGAAGAGGTGTTCAAAAACATGAAGACCCTGAAAAGGTGCGAAAAATATGAAGAGCCAAAAAAGGTGTGAAAATATGAAGAGTTTCAAAAGGTGTGAAAAATATGAAGAGCTTCAAAAGATGTCAAAAATGAGATGAGTATGAAACGGTCTGAAAAATAGGAGGAGCATGAAGCGGTGTTGAAAAACATGAAGAGCCTGAAAAGGTGTGAAAAATATGAAGAGCTTCAAAAGGTGTCAAAAATATGAGGAGCATGAAACAGTCTGAAAAATAGGAGGTGCATGAAACGGTGGTCAAAAACATGAAGAGCCTGAAAAGGTGTGAAAAATATGAAGAGCTTCAAAAGGTGTCAAAAATATGAGGAGCAGGAAACGGTCTGAAAAATAGGAGGAGCATTAAGCGGTGGTCAAAAACATGAAGAGCCTGAAAAGAGGGGAAAAATATGAAGAGCTTCAAAATGTGTGAAAAATATGAGGAGCATGAAACGGTCTGAAAATTAGGAGGAGCATGAAGCGGTGTTGAAAAACATGAAGAGCCTGAAAATGTGAGAAAAATATGAAAAGTTTCAATAATGTGAAAAATATGAATAGCTTTAAAAGGTGTCAAAAATATGAGGAGCATGAAACGTTCTGAAAAACAGGAGGATCATGAAACCGTGTTCAAATTCTGGAAGAGCCTGAAAAGGTGTGAAAAATATGAAGAGCCTAAAACGTGTCAAAAATATGAGGAGTATGAAACGGCCTGAAAAATAGCAGGAGCATGAAGCCTTCTTGAAAAACATGAAGAGCCTGAAAAGGTGTGAAAAATATGAAGAGCTTCAAAAGGTGTCAAAAATATGAGGAGCAAGAAACAGTCTGAAAAATAGGAGGAGCATGAAGTGGTGTTCAAAAACATGAAGAGCCTGAAAAGGTGTGAAAAATATGAAGAGCATCAAAAGGTGTGAAAAATATGAGAAGCATGAAACGGTCTGAAAAATAGGAGGAGCATGAAGCGGTGTTCAGAAACATGAAAAGCATGAAAAGTTGTGAAAAATATGAAGAGCTTCAAAAGGTGTGAAATACATGAGCAGCATGAAACGGTCTGAAAAATAGGAGGAGCATGAAGTGGTGCTCAAAAACATGAAGAGCCTGAAGAGGTGTGAGAAATATATAGAGCTTCAAAAGGTGTCAAAATTATGAGGAGCATGATACGGTCTGAAAAATAGGAGGAGCATGATGTGGTGTTGAAAAACATGAAGAGCCTGAAAAAGAGTGAAAAATATGAAGAGCTGCAAAAGGTGTCAAATATATGAGGAGTATGAAACGGTCTGAAAAATAGGAGGAGCATGAAGCCGTGTTCAAAAACATGAAGAGCCTGAAAAGGTGTGAAAAATATGAACAGCTTCAAAAGTTGTGAAAAATCTGAGGAGCATGAAATGGTCCGAAAAATAGGAGATGCATGAAGTTGTGTTGAAAAACATGAAGAGCCTGAAAAGGTGTGAAAAATATGAAGAGCTTCAAAAGGCGTGAAATACATGAGGAGCTTGAAACGGAGTATAAAATATGAGGAGCATGAAGTGGTGTTTAAAAACATGAAGAGCCTGAAAAGCTGCGAAAAATATGAAGAGCTAAAAATGGTGTCAAAAATATGAGGAGCATGAAACGGTCTGAAAAATAGGAGGAGCATGAAGCGCTGTTCAAAAACATGAAGAGCCTGAAAAGGTGGGAAACATATGAAGAGCTTCAAAAGGTGTCAAAAATGAGATGAGCATGTAACGGTCTGAAAAATAGGAGGAGCATTAAGTGGTGTTGAAAACATGAAATGCCTGAAAAGGTGTGAAATATAAGAAGAGCTTCAAAAGGTGTCAAACATATGAGGAGCATGAAGCGGTCTGAAAAATAGGAGGAGCATGAAACGGTATTGAAAAACATGAAGAGTCTGAAAAAGTGTGAAAAATATGAAGAACGTCAAAAGGTGTGAAAAATATGAAGAGCTTCAAAAGGTGTCAAACATATGAGGAGCATGAAACGGTCTGAAAAATAGTAGGAGCATGAAGTGGTGTTCAAAAAAAGGAAGAGCCTGAAAAGTTGTGAAATATATGAAGAGCTTCAAAAGGTGTCAAAAATAAGATGAGCATGAAACAGTCTGAAAAATAGGAGGAGCATGAAGCGGTATTGAAAAACATGAAGAGCCTGAAAAGGTGTGAAAAATATGAAGAGCTTCAAAAGGTGTGAAAAATATGAGGAGCATGAAACGGTCTGAAAAATAGGAGCATGAAGCGGTGTTGAAAAACATGAAGAGCGTGAAAATGTGTGAAAAATATGAACAGCTTCAAAACGTGTCAAAAATATGAGGAGCATGAAACGTTCTGAAAAACAGGAGGAGCATGAAGCGGTGTTGAAAAACATCAAGAGCCTGAAAAGTTGTGTCAAATATGAAGAGGTTCTAAAGGTGTCAAAAATATGAGGAGCATGAAACGGTCTAAAAATTACGAGGAGAATGAAGTAGTGTTGAAAAACAAGAAGAGCCTGAAAAGGTGTGAACTATATGAAGAGCTTCAAAAGGTGTCGAATATATGAGGAGCATGAAACGGTCTGAAAAATAGGAGGATCATGAAGTTTTGTTGAAAAACATGAAGAGCCTTAAAAGGTGTAAAAAATATGAAGAGCTTCAAAAGGTGTCAAAAATATGAGCAGCATGAAACGGTCTGAAAAATAGGAGGAGCATGAAGCGGTGTTCAAAAATATGAAGAGCCTGAAAAGGTGTGAAAAATATGAAGAGCATCAAAAGGTGTGAAAAATATGAGAAGCATGAAACGGTATGAAAAATAGGAGGAGCATGAAGCGGTGTTCAGAAACATGAAAAGCATGAAAATGTGTGAAAAATATGAAGAGCTTCAAAATGTGTGAAATACATGAGCATCATGAAACGGTCTGAAAAATAGGAGGAGGATAAAGTGGTGCTCAAAAACATGAAGAGCCTGAAGAGGTGTGAGAAATATATAGAGCTTCAAAAGGTGTCAAAATTATGAGGAGCATGATACGGTCTGAAAAATAGGAGGAGCATGATGTGGTGTTGAAAAACATGAAGAGCCTGAAAAAGTGTGAAAAATATGAAGAGCTTCAAAAGGTGTCAAATATATGAGGAGTATGAAACGGTCTGAAAAATAGGAGGAGCATGAAGCCGTGTTCAAAAACATGAAGAGCCTGAAAAGGTGTGAAAATTATGAAGAGCTTCAAAATGTGTCAAAATTATGACGAGCCTGAAACCCTCTTAAAAATAGAAGGAGGATGAAGCTGTATACAAAAACATGAAGAGCCTGAAAATGTGTGAAAAATATGAAGAGATTCAAAAGGTGTGAAAAATATGAAGAGCTTCAAAAGGTGTCAAAAATGAGATGAGCATGAAACGGTTTGAAAAATTGGAGGAGCATGAAGCGGTGTTCAAAAAAATGCAGAGACTTCAAAGGTGTGACAAATATGAAGAGCTTCAAAAGGTGTAAAAAATAGGAGGAGCATGAAACGTTCTGAAAAATAATTAGAGCATGAACCGGTGTTCAAAAACATGAAGCGCATGAAAAGGTGTGAAAAATATGAAGAGGTTCATAAGGTGTCAAAATTAGATTAGCATGAAAGGGGCTGAAAAATAGGAGGAGCATGAAGTGGTGTTGAAAACATGAAGAGCCTGAAGACGTGTGAAATATATGAAGAGTTCAAAAGGTGTGAAAAATATGAAGAGCATCAAAAGGTGTCAAAAATATGAGGAGCATGAAACGGTCTGAAAAATAGAAGGAGCATGAAGCGGTGTTCAAAAACATGAAGAGCCTGAAAAGGTGTGAAAAATATGAATAGCTTTAAAAGGTGTCAAAAATATTAGGAGCATGAAACTTTCTGAAAAATAGGAGGATCATGAAACGGTGTTCAAATTCGTGAAGAGCCTGAAAAGGTGTGAAAAATATGAAGAGCCTCAAAACGTGTCAAAAATATGAGGAGTATGTAACGGTCTGAAAAATAGCAGGAGCATGAAGCGTTGTTCAAAAACATGAAGAGCCTGAAAAGGTGTGAAAAATATGAAGATCCTCAAAACGTGTCAAAAATATGAGGAGTATGTAACGGTCTGAAAAATAGCAGGAGCATGAAGCTGTGTTTAAAATCATGAAGAGCTTGAACAGGTGTGAAAAATATGAAGAGCTTCAAAAATGTGAAAAATATGAAGAGCTTCAAAAGGTGTGAAAAATATGAAGAGCTTCAAAAGGTGTCAAAAATTAGATGAGCATGAAAAGTTCTGAAAAATAGGAGCATGAAGTGGTGTTGAAAAATATGAAGAGCCTGAAAAGTTGTGAAATATATGAAGAGGTTCAAAATTGTGAAAAATATGAAGAGCTTCAAAAGGTGTCAAAAATATGAGGAGCATGAAACGGTCTGAAAAATAGGAGGAGCATGAAACGGTGTTCAAAAACATGAAGAGCCTGAAAAGGTGTGAAAAATGTGAAGAGCTTCAAAAGGTGTGAAAAATATAAAGAGCTTCAAAAGGTGTGAAATACATGAGGAGCATTAAACGGTCTGAAAATAGGAGGAGCATGAAGCGGTGTTCAAACACATGAAGAGCCTGAAAAGGTGTGAAAAATATGAAGAGCTTCATAAGGTGTGAAATACATCATGAGCATGAAACATTCTGAAAATTAGGAGGAGTATGATGCGGTTTTCAAAAACATGAAGAGCCTGAAAAAGTGTGAAAAATATGAAGAGCTTCAAAAGGTGTGATATACACGAGGAGCATGAAACATTCTGAAAAATAGGAGGAGCATAATGCGGTGTTCAAAAACATGCAGAGACTGAAAACTTGTAAATAATATGAAGAGCTTCAAAAGGTGTGAAAATATGAAGAGCTTCAAAAGGTGTCAAAAATGAGATGAGCATGAAACGGTCTGAAAAACAGGAGGAGCGTGAAGTGGTTTTGAAAAACATGAAGAGCCTGGAAATGTGTGCAAAATATGAAGAGCTTCAAAAGGTGTGAAATACATGAGGAGCATGAAACGGTCTGAGAAATAGGAGGAGCATGAAGTGGTGTTCAAAAATATGCAGAGACTGAAAACGTGTGAAAAATATGAAGAGCTTCAAAAAGTGTCAAAAATTAGATTAGCATGAAAGGGTCTGAAAAATAGGAGGAGCATGAACTGGTGTTGAAAAACATGAAGAGCCTGAAAACGTGTGAAAAATATGAAGAGCTTCAAAAATATGAAAAATATGAAGAGCTTCAAAAGGTGTGAAAAATATGAAGAGCTTCAAAAGGTGTCAAATATTAAATGAGCTTGAAACAGTCTGAAAAATAGGAGGAGCATGAAGTAGTGTTGAAAAACTTGAAGAGCCTGGAAAGGTGTGAAAAATCTGAAGAGCTTCATAAGGTGTAAAAAATATGAGGGGAATGAAACGGTCTGAAAATTAGGAGGAGCATGAAGCGATGTTAAAATACATGAAGAGAGTGAAAAAGTGTGAAAAGTATGAAGAGCACCAAAAGTGTCAAAAATATGAGGACCATGAAACGGTCTGAAAAATAAGAGGAGCATGAAGCGGTGTTGAAAAACATGAAGAGCCTGAAAAGGTGTGAAAATTATGAAGAGCTTCAAAAGATGTGAAAAATATGAAGAGCTTCAAAAGCTTTCAAAAATGAGATGAGCATGAAACGGTCTGAAAAACAGGAGGAGCTTGAAGCGGTGTTGAAAAACATGAAGAACCTGAAAAGGTGTGAGATATATGAAGACCGTCAAAAAATGTCAAAAATATGAGGAGCATGAAACGGTCTGCAAAAAAGGAGGAGCATGAAGTGCTGTTTAAAGACATGAAGAGCCTGAAAAGGTGTGTAAATTTGAAAAGCTTCAAAAGGTGTCAAAATATGAGGAGCATGAAACGGTCTGAAAAATAGGAGGAGCATGAAGCGGTGTTATAAAACATGAAGAGCCTGAAAAGAGGGGAAAAATATGAAGAGCTTCAAAAGGTTTCAAAAATATGAGGAGCATGAAACGGTCTGAAACATAGGAGGATCTTGAAGCGGTGTTGAAAATCATGGAGAGACTGAAAAGGTGTGAAAAATATGAAGAGCTTCAAAAAGTGTCAAAATTAGGAGGAGCATTAATCGGTCTGAAAAATAGGAGGAGCATGAAGAGTGTTCAAAAACATGAAGACCCTGAAAAGGTGCGAAAAATATGAAGAGCAAAAAAAGGTGTAAAAATATGAAGAGTTTCAAAAGGTGTGAAAAATATGAAGAGCTTCAAAAGATGTCAAAAATGAGATGAGTATGAAACGGTCTGAAAAATAGGAGGAGCATGAAGCGGTGTTGAAAAACATGAAGAGCCTGAAAAGGTTTGAGAAATATGAAGAGCTTCAAAAGGTGTCAAACATATGAGGAGCATGAAACGGTCTGTAAAAAAGGAGGAGCATGAAGTGGTGTTGAAAAACATGAAGAGCCTGAAAAGGTGTGAAAAATATGAAGAGCTTCAAAAGGTGTCAAAACTATGAGGAGCATGAAACGCTCTGAAAAATAGCAGAAGCATGAAGCGGTGTTCAAAAACATGAAGAGCCTGAAAAGCGGTGAAAACTATGAAGAGCTTCAAAAGGTGTCAAAATTATGAGGAGCATTAAACGGTGTGAAAAATAGGAGGAGCATGAAGCGGTGTTGAAAAAATGAAGAGCCTGAAAAGGTGTGAAAAATATGAAAAGCTTCAAAAGGTGTCAAAAATATGAGGAGCATGAAACGGTCTGAAAAATAGGAGGAGCATTAAGCGGTGTTCAAAAACATGAAGAGCCTGAAAAGAGGGGAAAAATATGAAGAGCTTCAAAATGTGTGAAAAGTATGAGGAGCATGAAACGGTCTGAAAATTAGGAGGAGCATGAAGCGGTGTTGAAAAACATGAAGAGCCTGAAAATGTGAGAAAAATATGAAGAGCTTCAATAATGTGAAAATTATGAAGAGCTTCCAAAGGTGTCAAAAATGAGATGAGCATGAAACGGTCTGAAAAATAGGAGGAGCATAAAACCTTTTTGAAAAACATGAAGAGCCTGATAACGTGTGAAAAATATGAAGAATTTCAAAAGGTGTGAAAAATATGAAGAGCTTCAAAAGGTGTCAAAATTATGAGGAGAATTAATCGGTCTGAAAAATAGGAGGAGCATGAAGAGGTGTTCAGAAACATGAATACCCTGAAAAGGTGCGAAAAATATGAAGAGCCAGAAAAGGTGTGAAAAATATGAAGAGCTTCAAAAGGTGTGAAAAATATGAAGAGCTTCAAAAGGAGTCAAAAATGAGATAAGCATGAAACGGTCTGAAAAATAGGAGGAGCATGAAGCGGTGTTGAAAAACATGAAGTGACTGAAAAGGTGTGAGAAATATGAAGAGCTTCAAAAGGTGTCAAAAATATGTGGAGCATGAAATTGTCTGAAACATAGGAGGAGCATGAAACGGTGATCAAAAACATGGAGAGCCTGAAAAGGTGTGAAATTTATGAAGAGCTTCAAAAGGTTTGAAAAATATGAAGACCTTCAAAAGCTGTCATAAATATGAGGACCATGAAACGGTCTGAAATATACGAGGAGAATCAAGTGGTGTCCAAAACCTGAACAGCCTGAAAAGGTGTGAAAAATATGAAGAGCTTCAAAAGGTGTGAAAAATATGAAGAGCTTCAAAAGGTGTCTAAAATTAGATTAGCATGAAAGGTTATGAAAAATAGGAGGAACATGAAGTGGTGTTGATAAACATGAAGAGCTTGAAAAGGTGTGAAATATATGAAGAGCTTCAAAAGGTATAAAAAATATGAAGACCTTCAAAAGGTGTCAAAAATATGAGGAGCATTAAACGGTCTGAAAAATAGGAGGAGCATGAAGCGGTGTTGAAAAAAATGAAGAGCTTGAAAAGGTGTGAAATATATGAAGAGCTTCAAAAGGTGTCAAAATTATGAGGAGCATGAAACGGTCTGAAAAATACGAGGATCATGAAGCGGTGTTGAAAAACATGAAGAGCGTGAAAAGGTGTGAAAAATATGAAGAGCTTCAAAAGGTGTGAAATACATGAGGAGCATGAATCAGTCTGAAAAATAGGAGGAGCATGAAGTGTTGTTGAAAGTCATGAAGAGCCTGAAAAGGGGTGAAAAATATGAAGAGCTTCAAAAGGTGTCAAAACTATGAGGAGCATGAAACGGTCTGAAAAATAGCAGAAGCATGAAGCGGTGTTCAAAAACATGAAGAGCCTGAAAAGGTGTGAAAAATATGAAGAGCTTCAAAAGGTGTCAAATCTATGAGGAGCATGAAACGCTCTGAAAAATAGCAGAAGCATGAAGCGGTGTTCAAAAACATGAAGAGCCTGAAAAGCGGTGAAAAATATGAAGAGCTTCAAAAGGTGTCAAAATTATGAGGAGCATTAAACGGTGTGAAAAAAAGGAGGAGCATGAAGCGGTGTTGAAAAACATGAAGAGTCTGAAAAGGTGTGAAAAACATGAAGAGCTTCAAAAGGTGTCAAAATATGAGGAGCAGGAAATGGTCTGAAAAATAGGAGGAGCATTAAGCGGTGTTCAAAAACATGAAGAGCCAGAAAAGAGGGGAAAAATATGAAGAGCTTCAAAATGTGTGAAAAATATGAGGAGCATGAAACGGTCTGAAAATTAGCAGGAGCATGAAGCGGTGTTGAAAAACATGAAGAGCCTGAAAATGTGAGAAAAATATGAAAAGCTTCAATAATGTGAAAAATATGAAGAGCTTCCAAAGGTGTCAAAAATGAGATGAGCATGAAACGGTCTGAAAAATAGGAGGAGCATAAAACCTTTTTGAAAAACATGAAGAGCCTGATAACGTGTGAAAAATATGAAGAGTTTCAAAAGGTGTGAAAAATATGAAGAGCTTCAAAAGGTGTCAAAATTATGAGGAGCATTAATCGGTCTGAAAAATAGGAGGAGCATGAAGAGGTGTTCAAAAACATGAAGAGCCAGAAAAGGTGTGAAAAATATGAAGAGCCAGAAAAGGTGTGAAATATATGAAGAGCTTCAAAAGGTGTGAAAAATATGAAGAGCTTCAAAAGGAGTCAAAAATGAGATAAGCATGAAACGGTCTGAAAAATAGGAGGAGCATGAAGCGGTGTTGAAAAACATGAAGTGACTGAAAAGGTGTGAGAAATATGAAGACCTTCAAAAGGTGTCAAAAATATGAGGAGCATGAAATTGTCTGAAACATAGGAGGAGCATGAAACGGTGATCAAAAACAGGGAGAGCCTGAAAAGGTGTGAAATTTATGAAGAGCTTCAAAAGGTTTGAAAAATATGAAGACCTTCAAAAGCTGTCAAAAATATGAGGACCATGAAACGGTCTGAAATATACGAGAGGAATCAAGTGGTGTCCAAAACCTGAACAGTTGAAAAGTTGTGAAAAATATGAAGAGCTTCAAAAGGTGTGAAAAATATGAAGAGCTTCAAAAGGTGTCTAAAATTAGATTAGCATGAAAGGTTATGAAAAATAGGAGGAAAATGAAGTGGTGTTGATAAACATGAAGAGCTTGAAAAGTTGTGAAATATATGAAGAGCTTCAAAAGGTGTAAAAAATATGAAGACCTTCAAAAGGTGTCAAAAATATGAGGAGCATGAAACGGTCTGAAAAATAGGAGGAGCATGAAGCGGTGTTGAAAAAAATGAAGAGCTTGAAAATGTGTGAAATATATGAAGAGCTTCAAAAGGTGTCAAAATTATGAGGAGCATGAAACGGTCTGAAAAATAGGAGGATCATGAAGCGCTGTTGAAAAACATGAAGAGCGTGAAAAGGTGTGAAAAATATGAAGAGCTTCAAAAGGTGTGAAATAAATGAGGAGCATGAATCAGTCTGAAAAATAGGAGGAGCATGAAGTGTTGTTGAAAGTCATGAAGAGCCTGAAAAGGGGTGAAAAATATGAAGAGCTTCAAAAGGTGTCAAAACTATGAGGAGCATGAAACGGTCTGAAAAATAGCAGAAGCATGAAGCGGTGTTCAAAAACATGAAGAGCCTGAAAATGGGTGAAAAATATGAAGAGCCTGAAAAGGTGTGAAAATATGAAGAGCTTCAAAAGGTGTCAAAATGAGATGACCATGAAACGGTCTGAAAAATAGGAGCATGAAGTGGTGTTGAAAAAAATGAAGACCCTGAAAAAGTGTGAAATAATTGAAGAGCTTCAAAAGTAGTCAAAAAAATGAAAAGAATGAAACGGTCTTAAAAATAGGAGGAGCATGAAGCGGTGTTGAAAAACATGATGAGCCTGAAAAGGTGTGAAATATATGAAGAGCTTCAAAAGGTATCAAAAATATGAGGAGAATGAAACGGTCTGAAAAATAGGAGGAGCATGAAGCGGTGTTATAAAACGTGAAGAGCCTGAAAACATGTGAAAAATATTAAGAGCTTCAAAAAGTGCGAAAAATATGAAGGGCTTCAAAAGGTGTCAAAAAAATGAGGAGCATGAAACGGTCTGAAAAATAGGAGGAGCATGAAGTGGTGTTGAAAAACATGAAGAGCCTGAAAAGGTGTTGAAAATATGAAGAGCTTCAAATGGTTTCAAAAATGAGATGAGCATGAAACGGTCTGAAAAACAGGAGGGGCTTGAAGCGGTGTTGAAAAACATGAAGAACCTGAAAAGCTGTGAAAAATATGAACAGCTTCAAAAGTTGTGAAAAAACTGAGGAGCATGAAACGGTCCGAAAAATAGGAGATGCATGAAGTTGTGTTGAAAAACATGAAGAGCCTGAAAAGGTGTGAAAAATACGAAGAGCTTCAAAAGGTGTGAAATACATGAGGAGCTTGAAACGGAGTATAAAATATGAGGAGCATGAAGTGGTGTTCAAAAACATGAAGAGCCTGAAAAGCTGCGAAAAATATGAAGAGCTAAAAATGGTGTCAAAAATATGAGGAGCATGAAACGGTCTGAAAAATAGGAGGAGCATGAAGCGGTGTTCAAAAACATGAAGAGCCTGAAAAGGTGGGAAAAATATGAAGAGCTTCAAAAGGTGTCAAAAATGAGATGAGCATGAAACGGTCTGAAAAATAGGAGGAGCATTGTGTTGTTGAAAACATGAAATGCCTGAAAAGGTGTGAAATATAAGAAGAGCTTCAAAAGGTGTCAAACATATGAGGAGCATGAAGCGGTCTGAAAATTAGGAGGAGCATGAAGCTGTGTTGAAAAACATGAAGAGCCTGAAAATGTGAGAAAAATATGAAGAGCTTCAATAATGTGAAAAATATGAAGAGCTTCAAAAGGTGTCAAAAATGAGATGAGCATGAAACGGTCTGAAAAATAGGAGGAGCATTGTGTTGTTGAAAACATGAAATGCCTGAAAAGGTGTGAAATATAAGAAGAGCTTCAAAATGTGTGAAAAATATGAGGAGCATGAAACGGTCTGAAAATTAGGAGGAGCATGAAGCTGTGTTGAAAAACATGAAGAGCCTGAAAATGTGAGAAAAATATGAAGAGCTTCAATAATGTGAAAAATATGAAGAGCTTCAAAAGGTGTCAAAAATGAGATGAGCATGAAACGGTCTGAAAAATAGGAGGAGCATAAAACGTTTTTGAAAAACATGAAGAGCCTGATAACGTGTGAAAAATATGAAGAGTTTCAAAAGGTGTGAAAAATATGAAGAGCTTCAAAAGGTGTCAAAATTATGAGGAGCATTAATCGGTCTGAAAAATAGGAGGAGCATGAAGAGTTGTTCAAAAACATGAATACCCTGAAAAGGTGCGAAAAATATGAAGAGCCAAAAAAGGAGTGAAAATATGAAGAGTTTCAAAAGGTGTGAAAAATATGAAGAGCTTCAAAAGATGTCAAAAATGAGATGAGTATGAAACGGTCTGAAAAATATGAGGAGCATGAAGCGGTGTTGAAAAACATGAAGAGCCTGAAAAGGTTTGAGAAATATGAAGAGCTTCAAAAGGTGTCAAACATATGAGGAGCATGAAACGCTCTGTAAAAAAGGAGGAGCATGAAGTGGTGTTGAAAAACATGAAGAGCCTGAAAAGGTGTGGAAAATATGAAGAGCTTCAAAACGTGTCAAAACTATGAGGAGCAAGAAACGCTCTGAAAAATAGCAGAAGCATGAAGCGGTGTTCAAAAACATGAAGAGCCTGAAAAGCGGTGAAAAATATGAAGAGCTTCAAAAGGTGTCAAAATTATGAGGAGCATTAAACGGTGTGAAAAATAGGAGGAACATGAAGCGGTGTTGAAAAACATGAAGAGCCTGAAAAGGTGTGAAAAATATGAAGAGCTTCAAAAGGTGTCAAAAATATGAGGAGCATGAAACGGTCTGAAAAATAGGAGGAGCATTAAGCGGTGTTCAAAAACATGAAGAGCCTGAAAAGAGGGGAAAAATATGAAGAGCGTCAAAATGTGTGAAAAATATGAGGAGCATGAAACGGTCTGAAAATTAGGAGGAGCATGAAGCGGTGTTGAAAAATATGAAGAGCCTGATAACGTGTGAAAAATATGAAGAATTTCAAAAGTTGTGAAAAATATGAAGAGCTTCAAAAGGTGTCAAAATTATGAGGAGAATTAATCGGTCTGAAAAATAGGAGGAGCATGAAGAGGTGTTCAGAAACATGAAGACCCTGAAAAGGTGCGAAAAATATGAAGATCCAGAAAAGGTGTGAAAAATATGAAGAGCTTCAAAAGGTGTGAAAAATATGAAGAGCTTCAAAAGGAGTCAAAAATGAGATAAGCATGAAACGGTCTGAAAAATAGGAGGAGCATGAAGCGGTGTTGAAAAACATGAAGTGACTGAAAAGGTGTGAGAAATATGAAGAGCTTCAAAAGGTGTCAAAAATATGAGGAGCATGAAATTGTCTGAAACATAGGAGGAGCATGAAACGGTGATCAAAAACATGGAGAGCCTGAAAAGGTGTGAAATTTATGAAGAGCTTCAAAAGGTTTGAAAAATATGAAGACCTTCAAAAGCTGTCATAAATATGAGGACCATGAAACGGTCTGAAATATACGAGGAGAATCAAGTGGTGTCCAAAACCTGAACAGCCTGAAAAGGTGTGAAAAATATGAAGAGCTTCAAAAGGTGTGAAAAATATGAAGAGCTTCAAAAGGTGTCTAAAATTAGATTAGCATGAAAGGTTATGAAAAATAGGAGGAACATGAAGTGGTGTTGATAAACATGAAGAGCTTGAAAAGGTGTGAAATATATGAAGAGCTTCAAAAGGTATAAAAAATATGAAGACCTTCAAAAGGTGTCAAAAATATGAGGAGCATGAAACGGTCTGAAAAATAGGAGGAGCATGAAGCGGTGTTGAAAAAAATGAAGAGCTTGAAAAGGTGTGAAATATATGAAGAGCTTCAAAAGGTGTCAAAATTATGAGGAGCATGAAACGGTCTGAAAAATACGAGGATCATGAAGCGGTGTTGAAAAACATGAAGAGCGTGAAAAGGTGTGAAAAATATGAAGAGCTTCAAAAGGTGTGAAATACATGAGGAGCATGAATCAGTCTGAAAAATAGGAGGAGCATGAAGTGTTGTTGAAAGTCATGAAGAGCCTGAAAAGGGGTGAAAAATATGAAGAGCTTCAAAAGGTGTCAAAACTATGAGGAGCATGAAACGGTCTGAAAAATAGTAGAAGCATGAAGCGGTGTTCAAAAACATGAAGAGCCTGAAAAGGTGTGAAAAATATGAAGAGCTTCAAAAGGTGTCAAAACTATGAGGAGCATGAAACGCTCTGAAAAATAGCAGAAGCATGAAGCGGTGTTCAAAAACATGAAGAGCCTGAAAAGCGGTGAAAAATATGAAGAGCTTCAAAAGGTGTCAAAATTATGAGGAGCATTAAACGGTGTGAAAAAAAGGAGGAGCATGAAGCGGTGTTGAAAAACATGAAGAGTCTGAAAAGGTGTGAAAAATATGAAGAGCTTCAAAAGGTTTCAAAATATGAGGAGCAGGAAATGGTCTGAAAAATAGGAGGAGCATTAAGCGGTGTTCAAAAACATGAAGAGCCTGAAAAGAGGGGAAAAATATGAAGAGCTTCAAAATGTGTGAAAAATATGAGGAGCATGAAACGGTCTGAAAATTAGGAGGAGCATGAAGCGGTGTTGAAAAACATGAAGAGCCTGAAAATGTGAGAAAAATATGAAAAGCTTCAATAATGTGAAAAATATGAAGAGCTTCCAAAGGTGTCAAAAATGAGATGAGCATGAAACTGTCTGAAAAATAGGAGGAGCATAAAACGTTTTTGAAAAACATGAAGAGCCTGATAATGTGTGAAAAATATGAAGAGTTTCAAAAGGTGTGGAAAATATGAAGAGCTTCAAAAGGTGTCAAAATTATGAGGAGCATTAATCGGTCTGAAAAATAGGAGGAGCATGAAGAGGTGTTCAAAAACATGAAGAGCCAGAAAAGGTGTGAAAAATATGAAGAGCCAGAAAAGGTGTGAAATATATGAAGAGCTTCAAAAGGTGTGAAAAATATGAAGAGCTTCAAAAGGAGTCAAAAATGAGATAAGCATGAAACGGTCAGAAAAATAGGAGGAGCGAGAAGCGGTGTTGAAAAACATGAAGTGACTGAAAAGGTGTGAGAAATATGAAAAGCTTCAAAAGCTGTCAAAAATATGAGGAGCATGAAATTGTCTGAAACATAGGAGGAGCATGAAACGGTGATCAAAAACATGGAGAGCCTGAAAAGGTGTGAAATTTATGAAGAGCTTCAAAAGGTTTGAAAAATATGAAGACCTTCAAAAGCTGTCATAAATATGAGGACCATGAAACGGTCTGAAATATACGAGAGGAATCAAGTGGTGTCCAAAACCTGAACAGTTGAAAAGGTGTGAAAAATATGAAGAGCTTCAAAAGGTGTGAAAAATATGAAGAGCTTCAAAAGGTGTCTAAAATTAGATTAGCATGAAAGGTTATGAAAAATAGGAGGAACATGAAGTGGTGTTGATAAACATGAAGAGCTTGAAAAGTTGTGAAATATATGAAGAGCTTCAAAAGGTGTAAAAAATATGAAGACCTTCAAAAGGTGTCAAAAATATGAGGAGCATGAAACGGTCTGAAAAATAGGAAGAGCATGAAGCGGTGTTGAAAAAAATGAAGAGCTTGAAAAGGTGTGAAATATATGAAGAGCTTCAAAAGGTGTCAAAATTATGAGGAGCATGAAACGGTCTGAAAAATAGGAGGATCATGAAGCGCTGTTGAAAAACATGAAGAGCGTGAAAAGGTGTGAAAAATATGAAGAGCTTCAAAAGGTGTGAAATAAATGAGGAGCATGAATCAGTCTGAAAAATAGGAGGAGCATGAAGTGTTGTTGAAAGTCATGAAGAGCCTGAAAAGGGGTGAAAAATATGAAGAGCTTCAAAAGGTGTCAAAACTATGAGGAGCATGAAACGGTCTGAAAAATAGCAGAAGCATGAAGCGGTGTTCAAAAACATGAAGAGCCTGAAAAGGGGTGAAAAATATGAAGAGCCTGAAAAGGTGTGAAAATATGAAGAGCTTCAAAAGGTGTCAAAATGAGATGACCATGAAACGGTCTGAAAAATAGGAGCATGAAGTGGTGTTGAAAAAAATGAAGACCCTGAAAAAGTGTGAAATAATTGAAGAGCTTCAAAAGTAGTCAAAAATATGAAAAGAATGAAATGGTCTTAAAAATAGGAGGAGCATGAAGCGGTGTTGAAAAACATGATGAGCCTGAAAAGGTGTGAAATATATGAAGAGCTTCAAAAGGTATCAAAAATATGAGGAGAATGAAACGGTCTGAAAAATAGGAGGAGCATGAAGCGGTGTTATAAAACGTGAAGAGCCTGAAAACATGTGAAAAATATTAAGAGCTTCAAAAAGTGTGAAAAATATGAAGGGCTTCAAAAGGTGTCAAAAAAATGAGGAGCATGAAACGGTCTGAAAAATAGGAGGAGCATGAAGTGGTGTTGAAAAACATGAAGAGCCTGAAAAGGTGTTGAAAATATGAAGAGCTTCAAATGGTTTCAAAAATGAGATGAGCATGAAACGGTCTGAAAAACAGGAGGGGCTTGAAGCGGTGTTGAAAAACATGAAGAACCTGAAAAGCTGTGAAAAATATGAACAGCTTCAAAAGTTGTGAAAAAACTGAGGAGCATGAAACGGTCCGAAAAATAGGAGATGCATGAAGTTGTGTTGAAAAACATGAAGAGCCTGAAAAGGTGTGAAAAATACGAAGAGCTTCAAAAGGTGTGAAATACATGAGGAGCTTGAAACGGAGTATAAAATATGAGGAGCATGAAGTGGTGTTCAAAAACATGAAGAGCCTGAAAAGCTGCGAAAAATATGAAGAGCTAAAAATGGTGTCAAAAATATGAGGAGCATGAAACGGTCTGAAAAATAGGAGGAGCATTGTGTTGTTGAAAACATGAAATGCCTGAAAAGGTGTGAAATATAAGAAGAGCTTCAAAAGGTGTCAAACATATGAGGAGCATGAAGCGGTCTGAAAAATAGGAGGAGCATGAAACGGTATTGAAAAACATGAAGAGTCTGAAAAAGTGTGAAAAATATGAAGAACGTCAAAAGGTGTGAAAAATATGAAGAGCTTCAAAAGGTGTCAAAAATAAGATGAGCATGAAACGGTCTGAAATATAGTAGGAGCATGAAGTGGTGTTCAAAAAAAGGAAGAGCCTGAAAAACTGTGAAAAATATGAAGAACGTCAAAAGGTGTGAAAATTATGAAGAGCCTCAAAAGGTGTCAAAAATAAGATGAGCATGAAACGGTCTGAAAAATAGTAGGAGCATGAAGTGGTGTTCAAAAAAAGGAAGAGCCTGAAAAGGTGTGAAAAATATGAAGAGCTTCAAAAGTTTTCAAAAATATGAGGAGCATGAAACGGTCTGAAAATTAGGAGGATCTTGAAGGGGTGTTGAAAATCATGGAGAGCCTGAAAAGGTGTGAAAAATATGAAGAGCTTCAAAAGGTGTCAAAATTATGAGGAGCATTAATCGGTCTGAAAAGTAGGAGGAGCATGAAGAGGTGTTCAAAAACATGAATACCTTGAAAAGGTGCGAAAAATATGAAGAGCCAAAAAAGGAGTGAAAATATGAAGAGTTTCAAAAGGTGTGAAAAATATGAAGAGCTTCAAAAGATGTCAAAAATGAGATGAGTATGAAACGGTCTGAAAAATAGGAGGAGCATGAAGCGGTGTTGAAAAACATGAAGAGCCTGAAAAGGTTTGAGAAATATGAAGAGCTTCAAAAGGTGTCAAACATATGAGGAGCATGAAACGGTCTGTAAAAAAGGAGGAGCATGAAGTGGTGTTGAAAAACATGAAGAGCCTGAAAAGGTGTGGAAAATATGAAGAGCTTCAAAAGGTGTCAAAATTATGAGGAGCAAGAAACGCTCTGAAAAATAGCAGAAGCATGAAGCGGTGTTCAAAAACATGAAGAGCCTGAAAAGCGGTGAAAACTATGAAGAGCTTCAAAAGGTGTCAAAATTATGAGGAGCATTAAACGGTGTGAAAAATAGGAGGAGCATGAAGCGCTGTTGAAAAACATGAAGAGCCTGAAAAGGTGTGAAAAATATGAAGAGCTTCAAAAGGTGTCAAAAATATGAGGAGCATGAAACGGTCTGAAAATTAGGAGGAGCATGAAGCGGTGTTGAAAAACATGAAGAGCCTGAAAATGTGAGAAAAATATGAAGAGCTTCAATAATGTGAAAAATATGAAGAGCTTCAAAAGGTGTCAAAAATGAGATGAGCATGAAACGGTCTGAAAAATAGGAGGAGCATAAAACGTTTTTGAAAAACATGAAGAGCCTGATAACGTGTGAAAAATATGAAGAGTTTCAAAAGGTGTGAAAAATATGAAGAGCTTCAAAAGGTGTCAAAATTATGAGGAGCATTAATCGGTCTGAAAAATAGGAGGAGCATGAAGAGTTTTTCAAAAACATGAATACCCTGAAAAGGTGCGAAAAATATGAAGAGCCAAAAAAGGAGTGAAAGTATGAAGAGTTTCAAAAGGTGTGAAAAATATGAAGAGCTTCAAAAGATGTCAAAAATGAGATGAGTATGAAACGGTCTGAAAAATAGGAGGAGCATGAAGCGGTGTTGAAAAACATGAAGAGCCTGAAAAGGTTTGAGAAATATGAAGAGCTTCAAAAGGTGTCAAACATATGAGGAGCATGAAACGGTCTGTAAAAAAGGAGGAGCATGAAGTGGTGTTGAAAAACATGAAGAGCCTGAAAAGGTGTGGAAAATATGAAGAGCTTCAAAACGTGTCAAAACTATGAGGAGCAAGAAACGCTCTGAAAAATAGCAGAAGCATGAAGCGGTGTTCAAAAACATGAAGAGCCTGAAAAGCGGTGAAAAATATGAAGAGCTTCAAAAGGTGTCAAAATTATGAGGAGCATTAAACGGTGTGAAAAATAGGAGGAACATGAAGCGGTGTTGAAAAACATGAAGAGCCTGAAAAGGTGTGAAAAATATGAAGAGCTTCAAAAGGTGTCAAAAATATGAGGAGCATGAAACGGTCTGAAAAATAGGAGGAGCATTAAGCGGTGTTCAAAAACATGAAGAGCCTGAAAAGAGGGGAAAAATATGAAGAGCGTCAAAATGTGTGAAAAATATGAGGAGCATGAAACGGTCTGAAAATTAGGAGGAGCATGAAGCGGTGTTGAAAAACATGAAGAGCCTGAAAAAGTGAGAAAAATATGAAGAGCTTCAATAATGTGAAAAATATGAAGAGCTTCAAAAGGTGTCAAAAATGAGATGAGCATGAAACGGTCTGAAAAATAGGAGGAGCATAAAACGTTTTTGAAAAACATGAAGAGCCTGATAACGTGTGAAAAATATGAAGAGTTTCAAAAGGTGTGAAAAATATGAAGAGCTTCAAAAGGTGTCAAAATTATGAGGAGCATTAATCGGTCTGAAAAATAGGAGGAGCATGAAGAGGTGTTCAAAAACATGAAGACCCTGAAAAGGTGCGAAAAATATGAAGAGCCAGAAAAGGTGTGAAAAATATGAAGAGCTTCAAAAGGTGTGAAAAATATGAAGAGCTTCAAAAGGAGTCAAAAATGAGATAAGCATGAAACGGTCTGAAAAATAGGAGGAGCATGAAGCGGTGTTGACAAACATGAAGTGAATGAAAAGGTGTTGGAAATATGAAGAGCTTCAAAAGGTGTCAAAAATATGAGGAGCATGAAATTGTCTGAAACATAGGAGGAGCATGAAACGGTGATCAAAATCATGGAGAGCCTGAAAAGGTGTGAAATTTATGAAGAGCTTCAAAAGGTTTGAAAAATATGAAGACCTTCAAAAGCAGTCATAAATATGAGGACCATGAAACGGTCTGAAATATACGAGGAGAATCAAGTGGTGTCCAAAACCGGAACAGCCTGAAAAGGTGTGAAAAATATGAAGAGCTTCAAAAGGTGTCTAAAATTAGATTAGCATGAAAGGTTATGAAAAATAGGAGGAGCATGAAGTGGTGTTGATAAACATGAAGAGCTTGAAAAGGTGTGAAATATATGAAGAGCTTCAAAAGGTGTAAAAAATATGAAGACCTTCAAAAGGTGTCAAAAATATGAGGAGCATGAAACGGTCTGAAAAATAGGAGGAGCATGAAGCGGTGTTGAAAAAAATGAAGAGCTTGAAAAGGTGTGAAATATATGAAGAGCTTCAAAAGGTGTCAAAATTATGAGGAGCATGAAACGGTCTGAAAAATAGGAGGATCATGAAGCGGTGTTGAAAAACATGAAGAGCGTGAAAAGGTGTGAAAAATATGAAGAGCTTCAAAAGGTGTGATATACATGAGGAGCATGAATCAGTCTGAAAAATAGGAGGAGCATGAAGTGTTGTTGAAAGTCATGAAGAGCCTAAAAGGTGTGAAAAATATGAAGAGCATCAAAAGGTGTGAAAAATATGAGAAGCATGAAACGGTCTGAAAAATAGGAGGAGCATGACGCGGTGTTCAGAAACATGAAAAGCATGAAAAGGTGTGAAAAATATGAAGAGCTTCAAAACGTGTGAAATACATGAGCAGCATGAAACGGTCTGAAAAATAGGAGGAGCATGAAGTGGTGCTCAAAAACATGAAGAGCCTGAAGAGGTGTGAGAAATATATAGAGCTTCAAAAGGTGTCAAAATTATGAGGAGCATGATACGGTCTGAAAAATAGGAGGAGCATGATGTGGTGTTGAAAAACATGAAGAGCCTGAAAAAGAGTGAAAAATATGAAGAGCTGCAAAAGGTGTCAAACATATGAGGAGTATGAAACGGTCTGAAAAATAGGAGGAGCATGAAGCCGTGTTCAAAAACATGAAGAGCCTGAAAAGGTGTGAAAAATATGAAGAGATTCAAAAGGTGTGAAAAATATGAAGAGCTTCAAAAGGTGTCAAAAATGAGATGAGCATGAAACGGTATGAAAAATTGGAGGAGCATGAAGCGGTGTTCAAAAAAATGCAGAGACTGCAAAGGTGTGACAAATATGAAGAGCTTCAAAAGGTGTAAAAAATAGGAGGAGCATGAAACGTCCTGAAAAATAAGACGAGCATGAACCGGTGTTCAAAACCATGAAGCGCATGAAAAGGTGTGAAAAATATGAAGAGGTTCATAGGTGTCAAAATTAGATTAGCATGAAAGGAGCTGAAAAATAGGAGGAGCATGAAGTGGTTTTGAAAACACGAAGAGCCTGAAAAGGTGTGAAATATATGAAGAGCTTCAAAAGGTGTGAAAAATATGAAGAGCATCAAAAGGTGTCACAAATATGAGGAGCATGAAACATTATGAAAAATAGGAGGAGCATGAAGTGGTGTTGAAAAACATGAAGAGTCTGAAAACGTGTGAAAAATATGAAGAGCTTCAAAAATGTGAAAAATAGGAAAAGTTTCAAAAGGTGTGAAAGATATGAAGAGCTTCAAAAGGTGTCAAAAATTAGAAGAGCATGAAACGGTCTGAAAAATAGGAGGAGCATGAAGCGGTGTTGAAAATCATGAAGAGCCTGAAAAGGTGTGAAGAATATGAAGAGCTTCAAAAGGTGCCAAAAATATGAGGAGCATGAAAGGTCTGAAAAATAGGAGGAGCATGAAGCGGTGTTGAAAAACATAAAGAAACTGAAAACGTGTGAAAAATATGAAGAGCTTCAAAAGTTGTGAAAAATATGAAAAGCTTCAAAACGTGTCAAAAATATGAGGAGCATGAAACGGTCTGAAAAATAGGAGGAGCATGAAGTGGTGCTGAAAACATGAAGAGCCTGAAAAGGTGTGAAATATATGCAGAGCTTCTAAAGATGTCAAAAATATGAGGAGCATGAAATGGTGTGTAAAAGAGGAGGAGCATGAAGCGATGTTGAAAAACATGAAGAGCGTGAAAAGGTGTGAAAAATATGAAGAGCTTCAAAAGGTGTCAAAAATATGAGGAGCACGAAACGGTCTGAAAAATAGGAGGAGCATGAAGCGGTGTTGAAAAACTTGAAGAGCCTGAAAAGGTGTGAAAAATATGAAGAGCTTCAAAAGGTGCCAAAAATATGAGGAGCATGAAAGGTCTGAAAAATAGGTGGAGCATGAAACGGTGTTCAAAAACATGAAGACCCTGAAAAGGTGTGAAAAATATGAAGAGCTTCAAAAGCTGTCAATAATATGAAGAGCATGAAACGGTCTGAAAAATAGGAGGAGCATGAAGCGGTGTTGAAAAACATGAAGAGCCTGAAAAGGTGTGAAAAATATGAAGAGCTTCAAGGTGTGAAGTACATGAGGAGTATGAAACGGTCTGACAAATAGGAGCAGCATGAAGCGCTGTTCAAAAATATGAAGAGCTTGAAAAGGTGTAAAAAATATGAAGAGCTTCAAAAGGTGGGAAATACATGAGGAGCATGAAACGGTGTATAAAATAGGAAGAGCATGAAACGGTGTTCAAAAACATGAAGAGCCTGAAAAGGTGTGAAAAATATGAAGAGCTTCAAACGGTGTCAAAAATATGAGGAGCATGAAACGGTCTGAAAAATAGGAGGAGCATGAAGCGGTGTTCAAAAACATGAGGGGCCTGAAAAGGTGTGAAAAATATGAAGAGATTCAAAAGCTTTAAAATATATGAGGAGCATGAAACGGTCTGAAAAATAGGAGGAGTATGAAGCAGTGTTCAAAAACATGAACAGCCTGAAAAGGTGTGAAAAATATGAAGAGATTCAAAACCTTTAAAATATATGAGGAGCATGAAACGGTCTGAAAAATAGGAGCAGCATAAAAAGGTGTTCAAAAACATGAAGAGCCTGAAATGGTGTGAAAAAAAGGAAGAGCTTCAAAAGGTGTGAAACATATGAGGAGCATGAAATGGTCTGAAAAATAGGAGGAGCATTAAGCTGTGTTCAAAAACATGAAGAGCCTGAAAAGGTGTCAAAAATATGAGGAGCATGAAACGGTCTGAAAAATAGGAGGAACATGAAGCAGTGTTCAAAAACATGAAGAGCCTGAAAAGGTGTGAAAAACAGTAAGAGCTTCAAAAGGTGTGAAATACATGTGGAGCAAGAAACGGTCTGAAAAATAAAGGAGCATGAAGAGTTGTTATAAAACATGAACAGCCAGAAAAGGTGTGAAAAATATGAAGAGCTTCAAACGGTGTCAAAAATATGAGGAGCATGAAACGGTCTGAAAAATAGAAGGAGCATGAAGCGGTGTTCAAAAACATGAAGAGCCTTAAAAGGTGTAAAAAATATGAAGAGCTTCAAAAGCTGTGAAAAATATGAAGAGCTTCAGAAGGTGTCAAAAATGAGATAAGCATGAAATGGGCTGAAAAATAGTAGGAGCATGAAGTGGTCTTCAAAGAAATGAAGAGCCTGGAAAGGTGTGAAAAAAAATGAAGAGCTTCAAAATGTGTCAAATATATGAGGAGCATGAAACGGTCTGAAAAATAGGAGTAGCATGAAGTGGTGTTGAAAAACATGAAGACCCTGAAAAGGTGTGAAAAATATGAAAAGCTTCAAAAGGTGTGAAATACTTGAGGAGCATGAAACGGTCTGAAAAATAGGAGGACCATGAGGCGGTGTTGAAAAACATGAACAGCCTGAAAAGGTGTGAAAAATATGAAGAGATTCAAAAGCTTTAAAATATTTGAGGAGCATGAAACGGTCTGAAAAATAGGAGGAGCATGAAACCTTGTTCAAAAACATGAAGAGCCTGAAAAGATGTAAAAATATGAAGAGCATCAAAAGGTGTGAAATACATGAGGAGCATGAAATGGTCTGAAAAATAGGAGGAGCATGAAGCGGTGTTCAAAAACATGAAGATCCTGAAAAGTTGTGAAAAATGTGAAGAACTTCAAAAGGTGTGAAAAATTTGAGGAGTATGAAACGGTATGAAAATTAGGAGGAGCATGAAGCGGTGTTGAAAAACATAAAGAAACTGAAAAGGTGTTAAAAATATGAAGAGCTTCAAAAAGTGTGAAATACATGAGGAGCATGAAACTGTTTGAAAAATAGGAGAAGCATGAAGTGGTGTTCAAAAACATGAAGAGCCTGAAAAGGTGTGAAAAATATAAAGAGCTTAAAAGGTGTGAAAAAGAGGAGGAGCATGAAGCGGTGTTCAAAACCAAGAAGAGCCTGAAAAGGTCTGAAAAATATGAAGAGCTTCAAAAGGTGTCAAAAATATGAGGAGCATGATACGGTCTGAAAAATAGGAGGAGCATGAAGCGGTGTTGAAAAACATAAAGAAACTGAAAACGTGTGAAAAATATGAAGAGCTTCAAAAGGTGTGAAAAATATGAACAGCTTCATAACGTGTCAAAAATATGAGGAGCATGAAACGGTCTGAAAAATAGGAGGAGCATGAAGTGGTGCTGAAAACATGAAGAGCCTGAAAAGGTGTGAAATATATGAAGAGCTTCTAAAGGTGTCAAAAATATGAGGAGCACGAAATGGTGTGTAAAAGAGGAGGAGCATGAAGCGATGTTGAAAAACATGAAGAGCCTGAAAAGGTGTGAAAAATATGAAGAGCTTCAAAAGGTGTCAAAAATATGAGGAGCACGAAACGGTCTGAAAAATAGGAGGAGCATGAAGCGGTGTTGAAAAACCTGAAGAGCCTGAAAAGGTGTGAAAAATATGAAGAGCTTCAAAAGGTGCCAAAAATATGAGGAGCATGAACCGGTCTGAAAAATAGAAGGAGCATGAAGCGGTGTTGAAAAACATGAAGAGCCTGAAAAGGTGTGAAAAATATGAAGAGCTTCAAGGTGTGAAATACATGAGGGGTATGAAACGGTCTGACAAATAGGAGCAGCATGAAGCGCTGTTCAAAAATATGAAGAGCCTGAAAAGGTGTAAAAAATATGAAGAGCTTCAAAATGTGGGAAATACATGAGGAGCATGAAACGGTGTATAAAATAGGAAGGGCATGAAACGGTGTTCAAAAACATGAAGAGCCTGAAAAGGTGTGAAAAATATGAAGAGCTTCAAACGGTGTCAAAAATATGAGGAGCATGAAACGGTCTGAAAAATAGGAGGAGCATGAAGCGGTGTTCAAAAACATGAAGGGCCTGAAAAGGTGTGAAAAATATGAAGAGATTCAAAAGCTTTAAAATATATGAGGAGCATGAAACAGTCTGAAAAAAAGGAGGAGTATGAAGCAGTGTTCAAAAACATGAACAACCTGAAAAGGTGTGAAAAATATGAAGAGATTCAAAAGCTTTAAAATATATGAGGAGCATGAAACGTTCTGAAAAATAGGAGCAGCATAAAAAGGTGTTCAAAAACATGAAGAGCCTGAAATGGTGTGAAAAATAGGAAGAGCTTCAAAAGGTGTGAAACATATGAGGAGCATGAAATGGTCTGAAAAATAGGAGGAGCATGAAACTGTGTTCAAAAACATGAGACCCTCAAAAGGTGTGAAAAATATGAAGAACTTCAAAAGGTGTGAAAAATATGTACAGCTTCCAAAGGTGTCAAAAATGAGATGTGCATGAAACGGTCTGAAAAATAGGAGGAGCATGAAGCGGTGTTGGAAAATATGAAGAGCCTGAAAAGGTGTGAAAAAATGAAGAGTTGCTAAAAGTGTCAAAATTATGAGGAGCATGATATGGTCTGAAAAATAGGAGGAGCATGAATTGGTGTTGAAAAACATGAAGAGCCTGAAAAGGTGTCAAAAATATGAGGAGCATGAAACGGTCTGTAAAATAGGAGGAACATGAAGCGGTGTTCAAAAACATGAAGAGCCTGAAAAGGTGTGAAAAATATGAACAGCTTCAAAAGGTTTGAAAAATATGAAGAGCTTGACAAGCTGTGAACAATATGAAGAGCATCAAAAGGTGTGAAAAATATAAGGAGCAAGAAACGGTCTGAAAAATAGGAGGAGAATGAAGCGGTGTTGACAAACATGAACAGCCTGAAAAGGTGTGAAAAATATGAAGAGCTTCAAAAGATTTCAAATATATGTGGAGAATGAAACGGTCTGAAAAATAGGAGGATCATGAAGCGGTGTTCAAAAACATGAAGAGCCTGAAAAGGTGTGAAAAATATGAAGAGCTTCAAAAGGTGTGAAATATAGGAGGAGCATGAGGAGGTGTTCAAAAACATGAAAAGTCTGAAAAGTTGTAAAAAATATGAAGAGCTTCAAAAGGTGTCAAATATATGAGGAGCATGAAACGGTCTGAAAAATAGGAGGAACATGAAGCGGTATTCAAAAACATGAAGAGCCTGAAAAGGTGTGAAAAATATGAAGTGCTTCAAAAGGTGTCAAAAATAGGAGGAGCATGAAGCGGTGTTCAAAAACATGAAAAGCCTGAAAAGGTGTGAAAAATATGAAGAGCTTCAAAAGGTGTCAAAAATATGAGGAGCATGAAATGGTCTGAAAAATAGGAGGAGCATGAAAGGGTGTTCAAAAACATGAAGAGCCTGAAAAGGTGTGAAAAATATGAAGAGCTCAAAACGTGTCAAAAATATGAGAAGCATTAAACGGTCTGAACAATAGGAGGAGCAAGAAGCAGTGTTGAAAAACATAAAGAGCATGAAAACGTATGAAGAATATGAACAGCTTCAAACGGTGTGAAAAATATGCAGAGCTTCAAAAGGTTTCCAAAACGAGATGAGCATGAAACGATCTGAAAAATAGGAGGAGCATGAAGTGGTGTTGAAAACATGAACAGCCTGAAAAGGTGTGAAATATATGAAGAGCTTCAAAAGGTGTCAAAAATATGAGGAGCATGAAACGGTCTGAAAAATAGGAGGAGCATGTAGGGGTGTTGCAAAACATGAAGAACCTGAAAAAGTGTGAAAAATATGAAGAGCTTCAAAAGGTGTCAAAAATATGAGGAGCATGAAACGGTCTGAAAAAGAGGAGGAGCATAAAGTGTTGTTGAAAAACATGAAGAGCCTGAAAAGGTGTGAAGAATATGAAGAGCTTCAAAAGGTGCCAAAAATATGAGGAGCATGAAAGGTCTGAAAAAAAGGAGGAGCATGAAACGGTGTTCAAAAACATGAAGATCCTGAAAAGGTGTGAAAAATATGAAGAGCTTCAAAATGTGTCAAAAATATGAAGGGCATGAAACGGTTTGAAAAATAGGAGGAGCATGAAGCGGTGTTCAAAAACATGAAGAGCCTGAAAAGGTGTGAAAAATATGAAGAGCTTCAAAAGGTGTGAAAAATATGAGGAGCATGATACGGTCTGAAAAATAGGAGGAGCATGAAGTTGTGTTCAAAAACATGAAGAACCTGAAAAGGTGTGAAAAATATGAAGAGCTTCAAAAGGTGTGAAAAATATGAGGAGCATGATACGGTCTGAAAAATAGGAGGAGCATGAAGCCGTGTTCAAAAACATGAAGAGCCTGAAAAGGTGTGCAAAATATGAAGAGCTTCAAAAGGTGTGAAAAATATGAGGAGCATGATACGGTCTGAAAAATAGGAGGAGCATGAAGCGGTGTTCAAAAACATGAAGAGCCTGAAATGGTGTGAAAAATATGAAAAGCTTAAAAAGGTGGCTCAAATGAGATGAGCATGAAACGGTCTGAAAAATAGTAGGAGCATGAAGCAGTGTTCAAAAACATGAAGAGCCTGAAAAGGTGTGAAAAATATGAAGAGCTTAAAAACGTGTCAAATATATTAGGAGCATTAAACGGTCTGAAAAAGAGGAGGAGCATGAAACGGTGTTGAAAAACATGAAGAGCCTGAAAAGGTGTGAGAAATATGAAGAGCTTCAAAAGGTATCAAAATATGAGGAGCATGAAACGATCTGAAAAATAGGAGGAGCAAGAAAGAGTGTTGAAAAACATGAAGAGCCTGGAAATGTGTGAAATATATGAAGAGGTTCTAAAGGTGTCAAAAATATGAGGAGCATGAAACGGTCTTAAATTACGAGGAGAATGAAGTGGTGTTGAAAAACATGAAGAGCCTGAAATGGTGTGAACTATATGAAGAGCTTCAATAGGTGTCGAATATATGAGGAGCATGAAACGGTCTGAAAAATAGGAGGAACATGAAGCAATGTTCAAAAACATGAAGAGCCTGAAAAGGTGTGAAAAATATGAAGAGCTTCAAAAGGTGTCAAATATATGAGGAGCATGAAACGGTCTGAAAAATAGGAGGAGCATGAAGCAGTGTTCAAAAACATGAAGAGCCTCAAAAGGTGTCAAAAATCTGAGGAGCATGAAACGGTCTGAAAAATAGGAGGAGCATGAAGCGGTGTTCAAAGACATGAAGAGCCTGAAAACATGTGAAAAATATGAAAAGCTTCAAAAGGTGTCAAATATATGAGGAGCATGAAACGGTCTGAAAAATAGGAGGAGCATGAAGCAGTGTTCAAAAACATGAAGAGCCTCAAAAGGTGTCAAAAATCTGAGGAGCATGAAACGGTCTGAAAAATAGGAGGAGCATGAAGCGGTGTTCAAAAACATGAAGAGCCTGAAAAGGTGTGAAAAATATGAAAATCTTCAAAAGGTGTCAAATATATGAGGAGCATGTAACGGTCTGAAAAATAGGAGGAGCATGAAGTGGTGTTCAAAAATATGAAGAGATTCAAAAGGTGTCAAAAATATGAGGAGCATGAAACGGTCTGAAAAATAGGAGGAGCATGAAGCGGTGTTCAAAAATATGAAGAGCTTCAAAAGGTGTCAAAAATATGAGGAGCATGAAACGGTCTGAAAAATAGGAGGAGCATGAAACGTTGTTCAAAAACATGAAGAGCCTGAAAAAGTGTGAAAAATATGAAGAGATTCAAAACGTGTCAAAAATATGAGGAGCATGAAACGGTCTGGAAAATAGAATCAGCATGAAGCGGTGTTGAAAAACCTTAAGAGCCAGAAAACGTGTGAAAAATATGAAGAGCTTCAAAAGGTGAGAAAAATATGAAGAGCTTCAAAAGGTGTCAAAAATGAGATGAGCATGAAACGGTCTGAAAAATAGGAGGAGCATGAAACAGTGTTGAAAATCATGAAGAGCCTGAAAAGGTGTGAAAAATATTAAAAGCTTCAAAAGTAGTGAAAAATATGAAGAGCTTCAAAAGGTGTCAAAATGAGATGAGCATGAAAAGTTCAGAAAAATATGAGGAGCATGAAGTGGTCTTGAAAAAAATGAAAAGCCTGAAAAGGTGTGAAATATATGAAGAGCTTCAAAAGGTGTCCAAATTATGAGGAGAATGAAACGGTCTCCAAAATAGAAGGAGTATGAATTGGTGTTCAAAAAAATTAAGAGCCTGAAACGGTGTGAAAAATATGAAGAGCTTCAAAAGGTGTGAAAAATAGGAAGAGCTTCAAAAGGTGTCAAAATGAGATGAGCATGAAACGGTCTGAAAAATAAGAGGAGCATGAAGTGGTATTGAAAAAAATGAAGAGCCTAAAAAGATGTGAAATATATGAAGCGCTTCAAAAGGTGTCCAAAATATGAGGAGAATGAAACGGTCTCCAAAATAGAAGGAGCATGATATGGTGTTCAAAAACATGAAGAGCCTGAAAAGGTGTGAAAAATATGAAGAGCTTCAAAAGGTGTGAAATACATGAGGAGGATTAAACGGTCTGAAAAATAGGAGGAGCATGAAGCGGTGTTGAAAAACATGAAGAGCCTGAAAAGGTGTGAAAAATATGAAGAGGTTCAAAAGGTGTCAAAAATATGAGGAGTATGAAACGGTCTGAAAAATAGGAGGAGCTTGAAGCGGTGTTTAAAAACATGAAGAGCCTGAAAAGGTGTGAAAAATATGAAGAGCTTCAAAACTTGTCAAAAATATGAGGAGCATGAAACAGTCTGAAAATTAGGATGAGAATGAAACTGTTTTGAAAAAGATGAAGAGCATGAAAAGGTGTGAAAAATATGAAGATCTTCAAAAGGTGTCAAAGATATGAGAAGCATGAAACGGAATGAAATTAGGAGCAGCATGAAGCGTTGTTGAAAAACATGAAATCATGAAAAGCTGTGAAATATATGAAGAGATTCATAAGGTGTCAAAAATATGAGGAGCATTTAACGGTCTGAAAAATAGGAGGAGCATGAAGCGGTTTTTTAAAAGATGAAGGGCATGAAAAGTTGTGAAAAATATGAAGAGCTTCAAAATGTGTAAAAAATTTGAGGAGCATGAAACGGTCTGAAAAATAGGAGGAGCATGAAATGCTGTAGAAAAACATGAAGAGCCTGAAAAGCTGTGAAAAATAAGAGGAGCATGAAACGTTCTGAAAAATAGGAGGAGCATGGAACGGTGTTCAAAAACATGAAGACCCTGAAAAGGTGTGAAAAATATGAAGAGCTTCAAAAGGTGAAAAAATATGAGAAGCATGAAACAGTCTGAAAAATAGGAGGAGCATGAAGCGGTGTTGAAAAACATGAAGAGCCTGAAACCGTGTGAAAAATATGAAGATATTCAAAAGGTGTGAAAAATCTGAAGAGCTTCAAAAAGTGTCAAAAATTAGATGACCATGAAACGGTTTGACAAATAGGAGGAACATGAAGTGGTGTTGACAAACATGAAGAGCCTGAAAAGGTGTGAAAAATATGAAGAGCTTCAAAAGGTGTCAAAATTATGAGGAGCATGAAACGGTCTGAAAAATGGGAGGAGCATGAAACGGTCTGAAAAATAGGAGGAGCATGAAGCGGTGTTGAAAAACATGAAGAGCCTGAAAAGGTATGAAAAATATGAAGAGCTTCAAAAGGTTTCAAAAATAGGATTAGCATGAAACGGTATGAAAAATAGGAGGAGCATGAAGCAGTGCCCAAAAACATGAAGAGTCTGTAAACCTGTGAAAAATATGAAGAGCTTCAAAAGGTGTCAAAAATATGAGGAGCATGAAATGGTCAGAAAATTAGGAGGAGTTTGAAACGGTCTGAAAAATAGGAGGAGAATGAAATGGTGTTGAAAAACATGAAGAGCCTGAAAAGCTGTGAAAAATAAGAGGAGCATGAAACGTTCTGAAAAATAGGAGGAGAATGTAACGGTGTTCAAAAACATGAAGAGCCTGAAAAGGTTTGAAAAATATGAACAGCTTCAAAAGGTGTCAAAAATATGAGGAGCATGAAACGGTCTGAAAAATAGGAGGAGAATGAAGAGGTCTGAAAAAGATGAAGAGCCTGAAAAGGTGTGAAAAATATGAAGAGCTTCAAAAGGTGTGAAATACATGAGGAGAATGAAACTCTCTGCAAAATACGAGCAGCATGAAGCGGTGTTCAAAAACATGAAGAGACTGAAAAGGTGTGAAAAATGTGAAGATCTTCAAAACGTGTGAAAAACATGAGGAGCATGAAACAGTCTTAAAAATAGGAGGAGCAAGAAGCAGTGTTGAAAAACATGAAGAGCTTGAAAAGGTGTGAAAAATATGAAGAGCTTCAAAAGGTGTCAAAAATATGAGGATCATGAAACACTATGAAAAATAGGAGGAGCATGAGGCGGTGATGTAAAACATGAAGAGCCTGAAAAGGTGTGAAAAATATGAAGAGCTTCAAAAGGTGTCAAAAATATGAGGAGCATGAAACAGTCTGAAAAATAGGAGGAGCATGAAGCGGTGTTGAAAAACATGAAGAGCCTGAAAAGGTGTGAAAAATATGAAGAGCTTCAAAAGGTGTCAAAAATATGAGGAGCATGAAACAGTCTGAAAAATTGGAGGAGCATGAAGTGGTGTTCAAAAACATGAAGAGATTAAAAAGTGTGAAAAACATGAAGAGCTGGAGAAGGTGTGAAAATTATGAAGAGCTTCAGAAGGTGTCAAAAAAATGAGGATCATGAAACAGTCTGAAAAATACGAGGAGAATGATGCGGTGTTGTCAAACATGAAGAACCTGAAAAGGTGTGAAAAATATGAATAGCTTCAAAAGGTGTCAAAAATATGAGGAGCTTGAAACGGTCTGAAAAATAGGAGGAACATGAAACGGTGTTGATTAACATGAAGAGCCTGAAAAGTTGTGAAAAATATGAAGAGCTTCAGAGGGTGTGAAATACATGAGGAGAATGAAACGGTCTGTAAAATAGGATTAGCATGAAGCGGTGTTCAAAAACATGAAGAGCCTGGAAAGGTGTGAAAAATATGAAGAGCTTCAAAAGATGTGAAAAATATGAGGAGCATGAAAAGGTCTGAAAAATTGGAGGAGCATGAAGCGGTGTTGAAAAACATGAAGAGCCTGAAAACGTGAGAAAAATATGAAGAGCTTCAAAAATGTGAAAAATAGGAAAAGCTTCAAAAGGTGTCAAAAATATGAGGAGCTTGAAACGGTATGAAAAATAGGAGTAGCATGAAGCGGTCTGAAAAATAAGAGGAGCATGAAGCGGTGTTGAAAAACATGAAGAGCCTGAAAAGGTGTGAAAAATATGAAGAGCTTCAAATGGTGTGAAAAATATGATGAGCATGAAACGGTCTGTAAAATAGGATTAGCATGAAGCGGTGTTGAAAAACATGAAGAGCCTGAAAAGGTGTGAAAAATATGAAGAGCTTCAAAAGGTGTAAAAAATATGAGGAGCAAGAAATGGTCAGAAAAATAGGAGGAACATGAAACGGTCTGAAAAATAGGAGGAGAATGAAGTGGTGTTGAAAAACATGAAGAGCCTGAAAAGGCGGGAAAATATGAATAGCTTCAAAAGGTCTCAAAAATATGAGGAGCATGAAATTGTCTGAAAAATAGGGGGATCATGAAGCGGTGTTGAAAATCATGAAGAGCCTGAAAAGGTGTGTAAAATATGAAGAGCTTCAAAAGGTTTGAAAAATAGGAGGAGCATGAAGTGGTGCTCAAAAACATGAAGAGCCTGAAAAGGTGTGAAAAATAAGAAGAGCTTCAAAAGGTGTGAAAAATATGAGGAGCATGAAACGGTCTGAAAAATAGGAGGAGCATGAAACGGTGTTCAAAACATGAAGACTGAAAAGTTGTGAAAAATATGAAGAGCTTCAAAAGGTGTCAAAAATATGAGGAGCATGAAACTGTCTGAAATATAGGAGGCGCATGAAACGGTGTTGAAAATCATGAAGAGCCTGAAGAAGTGTGAAAAATATGAAGAGCTTCAAAACATGTCAAAAATATGAGGAGCATCAAACGGTCTGAAAAATAGGAGGAGCAAGAAGCGGTGTTGAAGAACATGAAATGCCTGAAAAGGTGTCAAAAATATGAAGAGATTCAAAAGGTGTGAAAAATATGAGGAGCTTGAAACGGTCTGAAAAATAGGAGGAGCATGAAACGATGTTGAAAAACATGAAGTGCCTGAAAAGGTGTCAAAAATATGAAGAGCTTCAAAATTGTGAAAAATATGAGTAGCTTGATACGGTCTGAAAAATAGGAGGAGCATGAAACGGTGTTCAAAAACATGAAGATACTGAAAAGTTGTGAAAAATATGAAGAGCTTCAAAACATGTCAAAAATATGAGGAGCATGACACGGTCTCAAAAATAGGAGGAACATGAAGCGGTGTTCAAACACATGAAGGGCCTGAAATTGTGTGAAAAATATGAAAACCATCAAAAGGTGTCAAAAATATGAGGACCATGAAACGGTCTGAAAAATAGGAGGAGCATGAAACGGTCTGAAAAATAGGAGGAGAATGAAATGGTTTTGAAAAACATGAAGGGCCTGAAAAGGTGTAAAAAATATGAAGAGCTTCAAAAGGTGTCAAAAATATGAGGAGCATGAAAAGGTCTGAAAAATAGGAGGAGCATGAAGCGGTGTTCAAAAACATGAAGAGCCTGAAAAGGTGTGAGAAATATGAAGAGCTTCAAAAGCTGTCAAAAATATGAGGAGCATGAAACGGTCTGAAAAATAGGAGGAGAATGAAGAGGTCTGAAAAAGATGAAGAGGCTGAAAAGGTGTGAAAAATATGAAGAGCTTCAAAAGGTGTGAAATACATGAGGAGCATGAAACTTTCTGCAAAATACGAGCAGCATGAAGCGGTGTTCAAAAACATGAAGAGACTGAAAAGGTGTGAAAAATGTGAAGATCTTCAAAAGGTGTGAAAAATATGAGGAGCATGAAACAGTCTTAAAAATAGGAGGAGCAAGAAGCAGTGTTGAAAAACATGAAGCGCATGAAAAGGTGTGAAAAATATGAAGAGCTTCAAAAGGTGTCAAAAATATGAGGAGCATGAAACACTCTGAAAAATAGCAGGAGCATGATGCGGTGTTGTAAAACATGAAGAGCCTGAAAAGGTGTGAAAAATATGAAGAGCTTCAAAAGCTGTCAAAAATATGAGGAGCATGAAACAGTCTGAAAAATAGGAGGAGCATGAAGCGGTGTTGAAAAACATGAAGAGCCTGAAAAGGTGTGAAAAATATGAAGAGCTTCAAAAGATGTGAAATACATGAGGAGCATTAAACGGTCTGAAAAATTGGAGGAGCATGAAGTGGTGTTCAAAAACATGAAGAGACTGAAAAGGTGTGAAAAACATGAAGAGCTTCAAAAGGTGTGAAAATTATGAGGAGCAGGAAACAGTCTGAAAAATAGGAGGAGCATGAAGCAGTGTTGAAAAACATGAAGAGCTTGAGAAGGTGTGAAAAATATGAAGAGCTTCAGAAGGTGTCAAACTAATGAGGATCATGAAACAGTCTGAAAAATATGAGGAGAATGATGCGGTGTTGTAAAACATGAAGAAGCTGAAAAGGTGTGAAAAATATGAATAGCTACAAAACGTGTCAAAAAGATGAGGAGCATGAAACGGTCTGAAAAATAGGAGGAGCATGAAACAGTGTTGAATAACATGAAGAGCCTGAAAAGTTGTGAAAAATATGAAGAGCTTCAGAGGGTGTGAAATACATGAGGAGAATGAAACGGTCTGTAAAATAGGATTAGCATGAAGCGGTGTTCAAAAACATGAAGAGCCTGGAAAGGTGTGAAAAATATGAAGAGCTTCAAAAGATGTGAAAAATATGAGGAGCATGAAAAGGTCTGAAAAATTGGAGGAGCATGAAGCGGTGTTGAAAAACATGAAGAGCCTGAAAACGTGAGAAAACTATGAAGAGCTTCAAAAATGTGAAAAATAGGAAGAGGTTCAAAAGGTGTCAAAAATATGAGGTGCTTGAAAAGGTATGAAAAATAGGAGGAGCATGAAGCGTTCTGAAAAATAAGAGGAGCATGAAGCGGTGTTGAAAAAAATGAAGAGCCTGAAAAGGTGTGAAAAATATGAAGAGCTTCAAATGGTGTGAAAAATATGACGAGCATGAAACGGTCTGTAAAATAGCAGGAGCATGAAGCGGTGTTCAAAAACAGGAAGAGCCTGAAAAAGTGTGAAAAATATGAAGAGATTCAAAACGTGTCAAAAATATGAGGAGCATGAAACGGTCTGAAAAATAGAATCAGCATGAAGCGGTGTTGAAAAACCTTAAGAGCCAGAAAACGTGTGAAAAATATGAAGAGCTTCAAAAGGGGTGAAAAATATGAAGAGCTTCAAAAGGTGTCAAAAATTAGATGAGCATGAAACGGTGTGAAAAATAGGAGGAGCATGAAATGGTGTTGAAAAAAAATGAAGAGCCTGAAAAGGTGTGAAAAATATGAAAAGCTTCAAAAGGTGTCAAATATATGAGGAGCATGAAAAGGTCTGAAAAATAGGAGGAGCATGAAGCGGTGTTCAGAAACATGAAGAGCCTCAAAAGGTGTCAAAAATCTGAGGAGCATGAAACGGTCTGAAAAATAGGAGGAGCATGAAGCGGTGTTCAAAGACATGAAGAGCCTCAAAAGGTGTGAAAAATATGAAGAGCTTCAAAAGGTGTCAAAAATATGAGGAGCATGAAACGGTCTGAAAAATAGGAGGAGCATGAAGCGGTGTTCAAAAACATAAAGAGCCTGAAATGGTGTGAAAAATATGAAAAGCTTCAAAAGGTGTCAAATATGTGAGGAGCATGAAACGGTCTGAAGAATAGGAGAAACATGAAGCGGTGTTGAAAAACATGAAGAGTCTGAAAACGTGTGAAAATATGAAGAGCTTCAAAAATATGAAAAATATGAAGAGCTTCAAAAGTTGTGAAAAATATGAAGAGCTTCAAAAGGTGTCAAAATGAGATGAGCATGAAACGGTCTGAAAAATAGGAGGAGCATGAAGTGGTGTTGAAAAAAATGAAAAGCATGAAAAGGTGTGAAATATATGAAGAGCTTCAAAAGCTGTCCAAAATATGAGGAGAATGAAACGGTTTCCAAAATAGGAGGAGCATGAAATGGTGTTCAAAAACATGAAGAGCCTGAAAAGGTGTGAAAAATATGAAGAGCGTCAAAAGGTGTGAAAAATATGAAGAGCTTCAAAAGGTGTGAAATACATGAGGAGCATGAAACGGTCTGAAAAATATGAGATGCATGAAGTTCTGTGGAAAAACATGAAGAGACTGAAAAGGTGTGAAAAATATGAAGAGCTTCAAAAGGTGTGAAATACATGAGGAGCATGAAACGGTCTGAAAAATAGGAGGAGCATGAAGCGGTGTTGAAAAATATGAAGAGCCTGAAAAGGTGTTAAAAATATGAAGAGCTTCAAAAGGTGTCAAAAATATTAGGAGTATGAAACGGTCTGAAAAATAGGAGGAGCATGAAACGGTTTTGAAAAACATGAAGAGCCTGAAAAGGTGTGAAAAATATGAAGAGCTTCAAAAGGTGTCAAAAATATGAGGAGCATGAAACGGTCTGAAAAATATGAGGAACATGAAGCGGTGTTTAAAAACATGAAGATCCTGAAAAGGTGTGAAAAATATGAAGGGCTTCAAAAAATGTCAAAATGAGATGAGCATGAAACGCTCTGAAAAATAGGAGGAGAATGAAGTGGTGTTGAAAAAAATGAGAAGCCTGAAAAGGTGTGAAACATATGAAGAGCTTCAAAAGTTTTCAAAAATAGGATTAGCATGAAACGGTCTGAAAAATAGGAGGAGCATGAAGCGGTGTTGAAAAATATGAAGAGCCTGAAAAGTTGTGAAAAATATGAAGAGCTACAAAAGCTGTGAAAAACATGAGGAGCATGAAACGGTCTGAAAAAGAGAAGGAGCATGTAGCGGTATTCAAAACGTGAAGAGCCTGAAGAGGTGTGAAAAATATGAGGAGCATGAAACGGTCTGAAAAATAGGTGGAGTATGAAGCGGTGTTCAAAAACATGAAGAGCCTGAAGAGGTGTGAAAAATATGAAGAGCTTCAAAAGGTGTGAAAAATATGAAGAGCTTCAAAAGGTGAAAAAATATGAGGAGCATGAAACAGTCTGAAAAATAGGAGGAGCATGAAGTGGTGTTGAAAAACATGAAGAGCCTGAAACCGTGTGAAAAATATGAAGACATTCAAAAGGTGTGAAAAATCTGAAGAGCTTCAAAAAGTGTCAAAAATGAGATGACCATGAAACGGTTTGACAAATAGGAGGAACATGAATTGGTGTTGAAAAACATGAAGAGCCTGAAAAGGTGTGAAAAATATGAAGAGCTTCAAAAGGTGTCAAAATTATGAGGAGCATGAAACGGTCTGAAAATTAGGAGGAGCATGAAACGGTCTGAAAAATAGGAGGAGCATGAAGCGGTGTTGAAAAACATGAAGAGCCTGAAAAGGTGTGAAAAATATGAAGAGCTTCAAAAGTTTTCAAAAATAGGATTAGCATGAAACGGTATGAAAAATAGGAGAAGTATGAAGCGGTGCCCAAAAACATGAAGAGCCTGTAAACGTGTGAAAAATATGAAGAGCTTCAAAAGGTGTCAAAAATATGAGGAGCATGAAATGGTCAGAAAATTAGGAGGAGCTTGAAACGGTCTGAAAAATAGGAGGAGAATGAAATGGTGTTGAAAAACATGAAGAGCCTTAAAACCTGTGAAAAATAAGAGGAGCATGAAACGTTCTGAAAAATAGGAGGAGAATGTAACGGTGTTCAAAAACATGAAGAGCCTGAAAAGGTGTGAAAAATATGAAGAGCTTCAAAAGGTGTCAAAAATATGAGGACCATGAAATGGTCTGAAAAATATGAGGAGCATGAAGCGGTCTGAAAAATAGGAGGAGCATGAAATGGTGTTGAAAAACATGAAGAGCCTGAAAAGGTGTGAAAAATATGAAGAGCTTCAAAAGGTGTTAAAAATATGAGGAGCATGAAAAGGTCTGAAAAATAGGAGGAGCATGAGGCGGTGTTCAAAAACATGAAGAGCCTGAAAAGGTGTGAGAAATATGAAGAGCTTCAAAAGCTGTCAAAAATATGAGGAGCATGAAACGGTCTGAAAATTAGGAGGAGAATGAAGAGGTCTGAAAAAGATGAAGAGCCTGAAAAGGTGTGAAAAATATGAAGAGCTTCAAAAGGTGTGAAATACATGAGGAGCATGAAACTCTCTGCAAAATACGAGCAGCATGAAGCGGTGTTCAAAAACATGAAGAGACTGAAAAGGTGTGAAAAATGTGAAGATCTTCAAAACGTGTGAAAAATATGAGGAGCATGAAACAGTCTTAAAAATAGGAGGAGCAAGAAGCAGTGTTGAAAAACATGAAGAACAGGAAAAGGAGTGAAAAATATGATGGGCTTCAAAAGGTGTGAAAAACATGAGGAGCAGGAAATGGTCTGAAAAATAGGAGGAGCATGAAAATGTCTGAAAAATAGGAGGAGCAAGAAACGGTGTTCAGAAACATGAAGAGCCTGAAAAGGTGTGAAAAATATGATGAGCTTCAAAAGGTGTGAAAAACATGAGGAGCAGGAAATGGTGTGAAAAATAGGAGGAGCATGAAGCGGTGCTCAAAAACATGAAGAGCCTGAAAAGGTGTGAAAAATATGAAGAGCTACAAAAGGTGTGAAAAACATGAGGAGCAGAAAATGGTCTGAAAAATAGGAGGAGCATGAAGCGGTGCTCAAAAACATGAAGAGCCTGAAAAGTTGTGAAAAATATGAAGAGCTACAAAAGGTGTGAAAAACATGAGGAGCATGAAACGGTCTGAAAAACAGAAGGAGCATGTAGCGGTATTCAAAACGTGAAGAGCCTGAAGTGGTGTGAAAAATATGAGCAGCATGAAACGGTCTGAAAAATAGGTGGAGTATGAAGCGGTGTTCAAAAACATGAAGAGCCTGAAGAGGTGTGAAAAATATGAAGAGCTTCAAAAGGTGTGAAAAATATGAAGAGCTTCAAAAGGTGTCAAAAATAAAAGGAGCATGAAACGGTCTGAAAAGTAGGAGGAGAATTAAACGGTGTTGAAAAACATGAAGAGCCTGAAATGGTGTGAAATATATGAAGAGATTCAAAAGGTGTCAAAAATATGAGGAGCATGAATCAATCTGAAAAATAGGAGGAGCAAGAAGCAGTGTTCAAAAACATGATGATCCTGAAAAGGTGTGAAAAATATGAAGAGTTTCAAAAGATGTCAAAATTATGAGGAGCATGAAAGGGTGTGAAAAAAGGAGGAGCATGAAGCGGTGTTGAAAAACATGAAGAGCCTGCAAAGGTGTGAAAAATACGAAGAGCTTCAAAAGTTGTCAAAAATATGAGGAGCTTGAAACGGTCTGAAAAATATGAGGAGCATGAAACGGTGTTCAAAAATATGAAGAGACTGAAAAGGTGTGAAAAATATGAAAAGCTTGAAAAGGTGTGAAAAATATGGGAGCAGGAAACGGTCTGAAAAATAGCAGGAGGATTAAGCGGTGTTCAAAAACATGAAGAGCCTGAAAAGGTGTGAAAAATATGAAGAGCTTCAAAAGGTGTGAAAAATATGAAGAGCTTCAAAAGTTGTCAAAAATATGAGGAGCATGAAACAGTCTGAAAAATAGAATCAGCATGAAGCGTTGTTGAAAAACCTTACGAGCCTGAAAACGTGTGAAAAATGTGAAGAGCTTCAAAAGGTGTGAAAAATAGGAAGAGCTTCAAAAGGTGTCAAAATGAGATGAGCATGAAACGGTCTGAAAAATATGAGGAGCATGAAGTGGTATTGAAAAAAATGAAGAGCCTGAAAAGGTGTGAAATATATGAAGCGCTTCAAATGGTGTCCAAAATATGAGGAGAATGAAACGGTCTCCAAAATAGAAGGAGCATGATATGGTGTTCAAAAACATGAAGAGCCTGAAAAGGTGTGAAAAATATGAAGAGCTTCAAAATGTGTCAAAAATATGAGGACCATGAAATGGTCTGAAAAATATGAGGAGCATGAAGCGGTCTGAAAAATAGGAGGAGCATGAAATGGTGTTGAAAAACATGAAGAGCCTGAAAAGGTGTGAAAAATATGAAGAGCTTCAAAAGGTGTTAAAAATATGAGGAGCATGAAAAGGTCTGAAAAATAGGAGGAGCATGAGGCGGTGTTCAAAAACATGAAGAGCCTGAAAAGGTGTGAAAAATATGAAGAGCTTCAAAAGGTGTTAAAAATATGAGGAGCATGAAACAGTCTGAAAAATAGGAGGAGCATGAAGTGGTGTTGAAAAACATGAAGAGCCTGAAACCGTGTGAAAAATATGAAGACATTCAAAAGGTGTGAAAAATCTGAAGAGCTTCAAAAAGTGTCAAAAATGAGATGACCATGAAACGGTTTGACAAATAGGAGGAACATGAATTGGTGTTGAAAAACATGAAGAGCCTGAAAAGGTGTGAAAAATATGAAGAGCTTCAAAAGGTGTCAAAATTATGAGGAGCATGAAACGGTCTGAAAATTAGGAGGAGCATGAAACGGTCTGAAAAATAGGAGGAGCATGAAGCGGTGTTGAAAAACATGAAGAGCCTGAAAAGGTGTGAAAAATATGAAGAGCTTCAAAAGTTTTCAAAAATAGGATTAGCATGAAACGGTATGAAAAATAGGAGAAGTATGAAGCGGTGCCCAAAAACATGAAGAGCCTGTAAACGTGTGAAAAATATGAAGAGCTTCAAAAGGTGTCAAAAATATGAGGAGCATGAAATGGTCAGAAAATTAGGAGGAGCTTGAAACGGTCTGAAAAATAGGAGGAGAATGAAATGGTGTTGAAAAACATGAAGAGCCTTAAAACCTGTGAAAAATAAGAGGAGCATGAAACGTTCTGAAAAATAGGAGGAGAATGTAACGGTGTTCAAAAACATGAAGAGCCTGAAAAGGTGTGAAAAATATGAAGAGCTTCAAAAGGTGTCAAAAATATGAGGACCATGAAATGGTCTGAAAAATATGAGGAGCATGAAGCGGTCTGAAAAATAGGAGGAGCATGAAATGGTGTTGAAAAACATGAAGAGCCTGAAAAGGTGTGAAAAATATGAAGAGCTTCAAAAGGTGTTAAAAATATGAGGAGCATGAAAAGGTCTGAAAAATAGGAGGAGCATGAGGCGGTGTTCAAAAACATGAAGAGCCTGAAAAGGTGTGAGAAATATGAAGAGCTTCAAAAGCTGTCAAAAATATGAGGAGCATGAAACGGTCTGAAAATTAGGAGGAGAATGAAGAGGTCTGAAAAAGATGAAGAGCCTGAAAAGGTGTGAAAAATATGAAGAGCTTCAAAAGGTGTGAAATACATGAGGAGCATGAAACTCTCTGCAAAATACGAGCAGCATGAAGCGGTGTTCAAAAACATGAAGAGACTGAAAAGGTGTGAAAAATGTGAAGATCTTCAAAACGTGTGAAAAATATGAGGAGCATGAAACAGTCTTAAAAATAGGAGGAGCAAGAAGCAGTGTTGAAAAACATGAAGAACAGGAAAAGGAGTGAAAAATATGATGGGCTTCAAAAGGTGTGAAAAACATGAGGAGCAGGAAATGGTCTGAAAAATAGGAGGAGCATGAAAATGTCTGAAAAATAGGAGGAGCAAGAAACGGTGTTCAGAAACATGAAGAGCCTGAAAAGGTGTGAAAAATATGATGAGCTTCAAAAGGTGTGAAAAACATGAGGAGCAGGAAATGGTGTGAAAAATAGGAGGAGCATGAAGCGGTGCTCAAAAACATGAAGAGCCTGAAAAGGTGTGAAAAATATGAAGAGCTACAAAAGGTGTGAAAAACATGAGGAGCAGAAAATGGTCTGAAAAATAGGAGGAGCATGAAGCGGTGCTCAAAAACATGAAGAGCCTGAAAAGTTGTGAAAAATATGAAGAGCTACAAAAGGTGTGAAAAACATGAGGAGCATGAAACGGTCTGAAAAACAGAAGGAGCATGTAGCGGTATTCAAAACGTGAAGAGCCTGAAGTGGTGTGAAAAATATGAGCAGCATGAAACGGTCTGAAAAATAGGTGGAGTATGAAGCGGTGTTCAAAAACATGAAGAGCCTGAAGAGGTGTGAAAAATATGAAGAGCTTCAAAAGGTGTGAAAAATATGAAGAGCTTCAAAAGGTGTCAAAAATAAAAGGAGCATGAAACGGTCTGAAAAGTAGGAGGAGAATTAAACGGTGTTGAAAAACATGAAGAGCCTGAAATGGTGTGAAATATATGAAGAGATTCAAAAGGTGTCAAAAATATGAGGAGCATGAATCAATCTGAAAAATAGGAGGAGCAAGAAGCAGTGTTCAAAAACATGATGATCCTGAAAAGGTGTGAAAAATATGAAGAGTTTCAAAAGATGTCAAAATTATGAGGAGCATGAAAGGGTGTGAAAAAAGGAGGAGCATGAAGCGGTGTTGAAAAACATGAAGAGCCTGCAAAGGTGTGAAAAATACGAAGAGCTTCAAAAGTTGTCAAAAATATGAGGAGCTTGAAACGGTCTGAAAAATATGAGGAGCATGAAACGGTGTTCAAAAATATGAAGAGACTGAAAAGGTGTGAAAAATATGAAAAGCTTGAAAAGGTGTGAAAAATATGGGAGCAGGAAACGGTCTGAAAAATAGCAGGAGGATTAAGCGGTGTTCAAAAACATGAAGAGCCTGAAAAGGTGTGAAAAATATGAAGAGCTTCAAAAGGTGTGAAAAATATGAAGAGCTTCAAAAGTTGTCAAAAATATGAGGAGCATGAAACAGTCTGAAAAATAGAATCAGCATGAAGCGGTGTTGAAAAACCTTACGAGCCTGAAAACGTGTGAAAAATGTGAAGAGCTTCAAAAGGTGTGAAAAATAGGAAGAGCTTCAAAAGGTGTCAAAATGAGATGAGCATGAAACGGTCTGAAAAATATGAGGAGCATGAAGTGGTATTGAAAAAAATGAAGAGCCTGAAAAGGTGTGAAATATATGAAGCGCTTCAAATGGTGTCCAAAATATGAGGAGAATGAAACGGTCTCCAAAATAGAAGGAGCATGATATGGTGTTCAAAAACATGAAGAGCCTGAAAAGGTGTGAAAAATATGAAGAGCTTCAAAATGTGTCAAAAATATGAGGACCATGAAATGGTCTGAAAAATATGAGGAGCATGAAGCGGTCTGAAAAATAGGAGGAGCATGAAATGGTGTTGAAAAACATGAAGAGCCTGAAAAGGTGTGAAAAATATGAAGAGCTTCAAAAGGTGTTAAAAATATGAGGAGCATGAAAAGGTCTGAAAAATAGGAGGAGCATGAGGCGGTGTTCAAAATCATGAAGAGCCTGAAAAGGTGTGAGAAATATGAAGAGCTTCAAAAGCTGTCAAAAATATGAGGAGCATGAAACGGTCTGAAAAATAGGAGGAGAATGAAGAGGTCTGAAAAAGATGAAGAGCCTGAAAAGGTGTGAAAAATATGAAGAGCTTCAAAAGGTGTGAAATACATGAGGAGCATGAAACTCTCTGCAAAATACGAGCAGCATGAAGCGGTGTTCAAAAACATGGAGAGACTGAAAAGGTGTGAAAACTGTGAAGATCTTCAAAACGTGTGAAAAATATGAGGAGCATGAAACAGTCTTAAAAATAGGAGGAGCAAGAAGCAGTGTTGAAAAAAATGAAGAACAGGAAAAGGAGTGAAAAATATGATGGGCTTCAAAAGGTGTGAAAAACATGAGGAGCAGGAAATGGTCTGAAAAATAGGAGGAGCATGAAAATGTCTGAAAAATAGGAGGAGCAAGAAACGGTGTTCAGAAACATGAAGAGCCTGAAAAGGTGTGAAAAATATGAAGAGCTTCAAAAGGTGTCAAAAATTAGATGAGCATGAAACGGTGTGAAAAATAGGAGGAGCATGAAATGGTGTTGAAAAAAATGAGGCGCCTCAAAAGGTGTGAAAAATATGAAAAGCTTCAAAAGGTGTGAAATACATGAGGAGGATTAAACGGTCTGAAAAATAGGAGGAGCATGAAGCGGTGTTGAGAAACTTTAAGAGCCTGAAAACGTGTGAAAAATATGAAGATCTTCAAAAGGTGTGAAAAATATGAAGAGCTTCAAAAGGTGTCAAAAATATGAAAAGCATGAAACGGTCTGAAAAATAGGAGGATCATGAAGCGGTGTTCAAAAACATGAAGAGCCTGAAAAGATTTGAAAGATATGAAGAACTTCAAAAGGTGTCAAAAATATGAGGAGCATGAAACGGTCTGAAAAATAGGAGGAGCATGAAACGGTGATCAAAAACATGAAGAGCCTGAAAAGGTGTGAAAAATATGAAGAGCTTCAAAAGTTGTGAAATACATGAGGAGCATGAAACGGTCTGAAAAATATGAGATGCATGAAGTTCTGTGGAAAAACATGAAGAGACTGAAAAGGTGTGAAAAATATGAAGATCTTCAAAAGGTGTGAAATACATGAGGAGCAAGAAACGGTCTGAAAAATAGCAGGAGCATGAAGCGGTGTTGAAAAACATGAAGAGCCTGAAAAGGTGTGAAAAATATGAAGAGCTTCAAAAGGTGTTAAAAATATTAGGCGTATAAAACGGTCTGAAAAATAGGAGGAGCATGAAACGGTTTTGAAAAACATGAAGAGCCTGAAAAGGTGTGAAAAATATGAAGAGCTTCAAAAGGTGTCAAAAATATGATTAGCATGAAACGGTCTGAAAAATATGAGGAGCATGAAGCGGTGTTTAAAAACATGAAGAGCCTGAAAAGGTGTGAAAAATATGAAGGGCTTCAAAAGGTGTCAAAATGAGATGAGCATGAAACGCTCTGAAAAATAAGAGGAGCATGAAGTGGTGTTGAAAAAAATGAAAAGCCTGAAAAGGTGTGAAACATATGAAGAGCTTCAAAAGGTGTCAAAAATATGAGGAGAATGAAACGATCTGCAAAATAGGAGGAGCTTGAAATGGTGTTCAAAATCATGAATAGCCTGAAAAGGTGTGAAAAATATGAATAGTTTCAAAACGTGTGAAATACATGAGGAGGATTAAACGGTCTGAAAATAGGAGGAGCATGAAGTGGTGTTGAAAAACATGAAGAGCCTGAAAAGTTGTGAAAAATATGAAGAGATTCAAAAGGTGTGAAAAATATGAGGAGCATGAAACGGTCTGAAATATAGGAGGAGCACGAAACGGTGTTGAAAAACATGAAGAGCCTGAAAAAGTGTGAAAAATATGAAGAGATTCAAAACGTGTCAAAAATATGAGAAGCATGAAACGGTCTGAAAAATAGAATCAGCATGAAGCGGTGTTGAAAAACCTTACGAGCCTGAAAACGTGTGAAAAATATGAAGAGCTTCAAAAGGTGTGAAAAATATGAAGAGCTTCAAAAGTTGTCAAAAATATGAGGAGCATGAAACAGTCTGAAAAATAGAATCAGCATGAAGCGGTGTTGAAAAACCTTACGAGCCTGAAAACGTGTGAAAAATGTGAAGAGCTTCAAAAGGTGTGAAAAATAGGAAGAGCTTCAAAAGGTGTCAAAATGAGATGAGCATGAAACGGTCTGAAAAATATGAGGAGCATGAAGTGGTATTGAAAAAAATGAAGAGCCTGAAAAGGTGTGAAATATATGAAGCGCTTCAAAAGGTGTCCAAAATATGAGGAGAATGAAACGGTCTCCAAAATAGAAGGAGCATGATATGGTGTTCAAAAACATGAAGAGCCTGAAAAGGTGTGAAAAATATGAAGAGCTTCAAAAGGTGTCAAAATTAAGAGGAGCATGAAACGGTCTGAAAATTAGGAGGAGCACGAAACGGTCTGAAAAATAGGAGGAGCATGAAGCGGTGTTGAAAAACATGAAGAGCCTGAAAAGGTGTGAAAAATATGAAGAGCTTCAAAAGTTTTCAAAAATAGGATTAGCATGAAACGGTATGAAAAATAGGAGAAGTATGAAGCGGTGCCCAAAAACATGAAGAGCCTGTAAACGTGTGAAAAATATGAAGAGCTTCAAAAGGTGTCAAAAATATGAGGAGCATGAAATGGTCAGAAAATTAGGAGGAGCTTGAAACGGTCTGAAAAATAGGAGGAGAATGAAATGGTGTTGAAAACATGAAGAGCCTGAAAAGCTGTGAAAAATAAGAGGAGCATGAAACATTCTGAAAAATAGGAGGAGAATGTACCGGTGTTCAAAAACATGAAGAGCCTGAAAAGGTGTGAAAAATATGAAGAGCTTCAAAAAGTGTCAAAATTTTGAGGAGCATGAAACAGTCTGAAAAATAGGAGGAGCATGAAACGGTGTTCAAAAATATGAAGAGCCTGAAAAGGTGTGAAAAATATGAAGAGCTTCAAAATGTGTCAAAAATATGAGGACCATGAAATGGTCTGAAAAATATGAGGAGCATGAAACGGTCTGAAAAATAGGAGGAGCATGAAATGGTGTTGAAAAACATGAAGAGCCTGAAAAGGTGTGAAAAATATGAAGAGCTTCAAAAGGTGTTAAAAATATGAGGAGCATGAAAAGGTCTGAAAAATAGGAGGAGCATGAGGCGGTGTTCAAAAACATGAAGAGCCTGAAAAGGTGTGAGAAATATGAAGAGCTTCAAAAGCTGTCAAAAATATGAGGAGCATGAAACGGTCTGAAAAATAGGAGGAGAATGAAGAGGTCTGAAAAAGATGAAGAGCCTGAAAAGGTGTGAAAAATATGAAGAGCTTCAAAAGGTGTGAAATACATGAGGAGCATGAAACTCTCTGCAAAATACGAGCAGCATGAAGCGGTGTTCAAAAACATGAAGAGACTGAAAAGGTGTGAAAAATGTGAAGATCTTCAAAACGTGTGAAAAATATGAGGAGCATGAAACAGTCTTAAAAATAGGAGGAGCAAGAAGCAGTGTTGAAAAACATGAAGAACAGGAAAAGGAGTGAAAAATATGATGGGCTTCAAAAGGTGTGAAAAACATGAGGAGCAGGAAATGGTCTGAAAAATAGGAGGAGCATGAAAATGTCTGAAAAATAGGAGGAGCAAGAAACGGTGTTCAGAAACATGAAGAGCCTGAAAAGGTGTGAAAAATATGATGAGCTTCAAAAGGTGTGAAAAACATGAGGAGCAGGAAATGGTCTGAAAAACAGGAGGAGCATGAAGCGGTGCTCAAAAACATGAAGAGCCTGAAAAGGTGTGAAAAATATGAAGAGCTACAAAAGGTGTGAAAAACATGAGGAGCAGAAAATGGTCTGAAAAATAGGAAGAGCATGAAGCGGTGCTCAAAAACATGAAGAGCCTGAAAAGTTGTGAAAAATATGAAGAGCTACAAAAGGTGTGAAAAACATGAGGAGCATGAAACGGTCTGAAAAACAGAAGGAGCATGTAGCGGTATTCAAAACGTGAAGAGCCTGAAGAGGTGTGAAAAATATGAGGAGCATGAAACGGTCTGAAAAATAGGTGGAGTATGAAGCGGTGTTCAAAAACATGAAGAGCCTGAAGAGGTGTGAAAAATATGAAGAGCTTCAAAAGGTGTGAAAAATATGAAGAGCTTCAAAAGGTGTCAAAAATAAAAGGAGCATGAAACGGTCTGAAAAGTAGGAGGAGAATTAAACGGTGTTGAAAAACATGAAGAGCCTGAAATGGTGTGAAATATATGAAGAGATTCAAAAGGTGTCAAAAATATGAGGAGCATGAATCAATCTGAAAAATAGGAGGAGCAGGAAGCAGTGTTCAAAAACATGATGAGCCTGAAAAGGTGTGAAAAATATGAAGAGCTTCAAAAGGTGTCAAAAATTAGATGAGCATGAAACGGTGTGAAAAATAGGAGGAGCATGAAATGGTGTTGAAAAAAATGAGGCGCCTCAAAAGGTGTGAAAAATATGAAAAGCTTCAAAAGGTGTGAAATACATGAGGAGGATTAAACGGTCTGAAAAATAGGAGGAGCATGAAGCGGTGTTGAGAAACTTTAAGAGCCTGAAAACGTGTGAAAAATATGAAGATCTTCAAAAGGTGTGAAAAATATGAAGAGCTTCAAAAGGTGTCAAAAATATGAAAAGCATGAAACGGTCTGAAAAATAGGAGGATCATGAAGCGGTGTTCAAAAACATGAAGAGCCTGAAAAGATTTGAAAGATATGAAGAACTTCAAAAGGTGTCAAAAATATGAGGAGCATGAAACGGTCTGAAAAATAGGAGGAGCATGAAACGGTGATCAAAAACATGAAGAGCCTGAAAAGGTGTGAAAAATATGAAGAGCTTCAAAAGTTGTGAAATACATGAGGAGCATGAAACGGTCTGAAAAATATGAGATGCATGAAGTTCTGTGGAAAAACATGAAGAGACTGAAAAGGTGTGAAAAATATGAAGATCTTCAAAAGGTGTGAAATACATGAGGAGCAAGAAACGGTCTGAAAAATAGCAGGAGCATGAAGCGGTGTTGAAAAACATGAAGAGCCTGAAAAGGTGTGAAAAATATGAAGAGCTTCAAAAGGTGTCAAAAATATGATTAGCATGAAACGGTCTGAAAAATATGAGGAGCATGAAGCGGTGTTTAAAAACATGAAGAGCCTGAAAAGGTGTGAAAAATATGAAGGGCTTCAAAAGGTGTCAAAATGAGATGAGCATGAAACGCTCTGAAAAATAAGAGGAGCATGAAGTGGTGTTGAAAAAAATGAAAAGCCTGAAAAGGTGTGAAACATATGAAGAGCTTCAAAAGGTGTCAAAAATATGAGGAGAATGAAACGATCTGCAAAATAGGAGGAGCTTGAAATGGTGTTCAAAATCATGAATAGCCTGAAAAGGTGTGAAAAATATGAATAGTTTCAAAACGTGTGAAATACATGAGGAGGATTAAACGGTCTGAAAATAGGAGGAGCATGAAGTGGTGTTGAAAAACATGAAGAGCCTGAAAAGTTGTGAAAAATATGAAGAGATTCAAAAGGTGTGAAAAATATGAGGAGCATGAAACGGTCTGAAATATAGGAGGAGCACGAAACGGTGTTGAAAAACATGAAGAGCCTGAAAAAGTGTGAAAAATATGAAGAGATTCAAAACGTGTCAAAAATATGAGAAGCATGAAACGGTCTGAAAAATAGAATCAGCATGAAGCGGTGTTGAAAAACCTTACGAGCCTGAAAACGTGTGAAAAATATGAAGAGCTTCAAAAGGTGTGAAAAATATGAAGAGCTTCAAAAGTTGTCAAAAATATGAGGAGCATGAAACAGTCTGAAAAATAGAATCAGCATGAAGCGGTGTTGAAAAACCTTACGAGCCTGAAAACGTGTGAAAAATGTGAAGAGCTTCAAAAGGTGTGAAAAATAGGAAGAGCTTCAAAAGGTGTCAAAATGAGATGAGCATGAAACGGTCTGAAAAATATGAGGAGCATGAAGTGGTATTGAAAAAAATGAAGAGCCTGAAAAGGTGTGAAATATATGAAGCGCTTCAAAAGGTGTCCAAAATATGAGGAGAATGAAACGGTCTCCAAAATAGAAGGAGCATGATATGGTGTTCAAAAACATGAAGAGCCTGAAAAGGTGTGAAAAATATGAAGAGCTTCAAAAGGTGTCAAAATTAAGAGGAGCATGAAACGGTCTGAAAATTAGGAGGAGCACGAAACGGTCTGAAAAATAGGAGGAGCATGAAGCGGTGTTGAAAAACATGAAGAGCCTGAAAAGGTGTGAAAAATATGAAGAGCTTCAAAAGTTTTCAAAAATAGGATTAGCATGAAACGGTATGAAAAATAGGAGAAGTATGAAGCGGTGCCCAAAAACATGAAGAGCCTGTAAACGTGTGAAAAATATGAAGAGCTTCAAAAGGTGTCAAAAATATGAGGAGCATGAAATGGTCAGAAAATTAGGAGGAGCTTGAAACGGTCTGAAAAATAGGAGGAGAATGAAATGGTGTTGAAAACATGAAGAGCCTGAAAAGCTGTGAAAAATAAGAGGAGCATGAAACATTCTGAAAAATAGGAGGAGAATGTACCGGTGTTCAAAAACATGAAGAGCCTGAAAAGGTGTGAAAAATATGAAGAGCTTCAAAAAGTGTCAAAATTTTGAGGAGCATGAAACAGTCTGAAAAATAGGAGGAGCATGAAACGGTGTTCAAAAATATGAAGAGCCTGAAAAGGTGTGAAAAATATGAAGAGCTTCAAAATGTGTCAAAAATATGAGGACCATGAAATGGTCTGAAAAATATGAGGAGCATGAAACGGTCTGAAAAATAGGAGGAGCATGAAATGGTGTTGAAAAACATGAAGAGCCTGAAAAGGTGTGAAAAATATGAAGAGCTTCAAAAGGTGTTAAAAATATGAGGAGCATGAAAAGGTCTGAAAAATAGGAGGAGCATGAGGCGGTGTTCAAAAACATGAAGAGCCTGAAAAGGTGTGAGAAATATGAAGAGCTTCAAAAGCTGTCAAAAATATGAGGAGCATGAAACGGTCTGAAAAATAGGAGGAGAATGAAGAGGTCTGAAAAAGATGAAGAGCCTGAAAAGGTGTGAAAAATATGAAGAGCTTCAAAAGGTGTGAAATACATGAGGAGCATGAAACTCTCTGCAAAATACGAGCAGCATGAAGCGGTGTTCAAAAACATGAAGAGACTGAAAAGGTGTGAAAAATGTGAAGATCTTCAAAACGTGTGAAAAATATGAGGAGCATGAAACAGTCTTAAAAATAGGAGGAGCAAGAAGCAGTGTTGAAAAACATGAAGAACAGGAAAAGGAGTGAAAAATATGATGGGCTTCAAAAGGTGTGAAAAACATGAGGAGCAGGAAATGGTCTGAAAAATAGGAGGAGCATGAAAATGTCTGAAAAATAGGAGGAGCAAGAAACGGTGTTCAGAAACATGAAGAGCCTGAAAAGGTGTGAAAAATATGATGAGCTTCAAAAGGTGTGAAAAACATGAGGAGCAGGAAATGGTCTGAAAAACAGGAGGAGCATGAAGCGGTGCTCAAAAACATGAAGAGCCTGAAAAGGTGTGAAAAATATGAAGAGCTACAAAAGGTGTGAAAAACATGAGGAGCAGAAAATGGTCTGAAAAATAGGAAGAGCATGAAGCGGTGCTCAAAAACATGAAGAGCCTGAAAAGTTGTGAAAAATATGAAGAGCTACAAAAGGTGTGAAAAACATGAGGAGCATGAAACGGTCTGAAAAACAGAAGGAGCATGTAGCGGTATTCAAAACGTGAAGAGCCTGAAGAGGTGTGAAAAATATGAGGAGCATGAAACGGTCTGAAAAATAGGTGGAGTATGAAGCGGTGTTCAAAAACATGAAGAGCCTGAAGAGGTGTGAAAAATATGAAGAGCTTCAAAAGGTGTGAAAAATATGAAGAGCTTCAAAAGGTGTCAAAAATAAAAGGAGCATGAAACGGTCTGAAAAGTAGGAGGAGAATTAAACGGTGTTGAAAAACATGAAGAGCCTGAAATGGTGTGAAATATATGAAGAGATTCAAAAGGTGTCAAAAATATGAGGAGCATGAATCAATCTGAAAAATAGGAGGAGCAGGAAGCAGTGTTCAAAAACATGATGAGCCTGAAAAGGTGTGAAAAATATGAAGAGTTTCAAAAGATGTCAAAATTATGAGGAGCATGAAAGGGTGTGAAAATAGGAGGAGCATGAAGCGGTGTTGAAAAACATGAAGAGCCTGAAAAGGTGTGAAAAATACGAAGAGCTTCAAAAGGTGTCAAAAATATGAGGAGCTTGAAACGGTCTGAAAAATATGAGGAGCATGAAACGGTGTTCAAAAATATGAAGAGACTGAAAAGGTGTGAAAAATATGAAATGCTTGAAAAGGTGTGAAAAATATGGGAGCAGGAAACAGTCTGAAAAATAGGAGGAGGATTAAGCGGTGTTCAAAAACATGAAGAGCCTGAAAAGGTGTGAAAAATATGAAGAGCTTCAAAAGGTGTGAAAAATATGAAGAGCTTCAAAAGTTGTCAAAAATATGAGGAGCATGAAACAGTCTGAAAAATAGAATCAGCATGAAGCGGTGTTGAAAAACCTTACGAGCCTGAAAACGTGTGAAAAATGTGAAGAGCTTCAAAAGGTGTGAAAAATAGGAAGAGCTTCAAAAGGTGTCAAAATGAGATGAGCATGAAACGGTCTGAAAAATATGAGGAGCATGAAGTGGTATTGAAAAAAATGAAGAGCCTGAAAAGGTGTGAAATATATGAAGCGCTTCAAAAGGTGTCCAAAATATGAGGAGAATGAAACGGTCTCCAAAATAGAAGGAGCATGATATGGTGTTCAAAAACATGAAGAGCCTGAAAAGGTGTGAAAAATATGAAGAGCTTCAAAATGTGTCAAAAATATGAGGACCATGAAATGGTCTGAAAAATATGAGGAGCATGAAGCGGTCTGAAAAATAGGAGGAGCATGAAATGGTGTTGAAAAACATGAAGAGCCTGAAAAGGTGTGAAAAATATGAAGAGCTACAAAAGGTGTGAAAAACATGAGGAGCATGAAACGGTCTGAAAAACAGAAGGAGCATGTAGCGGTATTCAAAACGTGAAGAGCCTGAAGAGGTGTGAAAAATATGAGGAGCATGAAACGGTCTGATAAATAGGTGGAGTATGAAGCGGTGTTCAAAAACATGAAGAGCCTGAAGAGGTGTGAAAAATATGAAGAGCTTCAAAAGGTGTGAAAAATATGAAGAGCTTCAAAAGGTGTCAAAAATAAAAAGAGCATGAAACGGTCTGAAAAGTAGGAGGAGAATTAAACGGTGTTGAAAAACATGAAGAGCCTGAAATGGTGTGAAATATATGAAGAGATTCAAAAGGTGTCAAAAATATGAGGAGCATGAATCAATCTGAAAAATAGGAGGAGCAAGAAGCAGTGTTCAAAAACATGATGAGCCTGAAAAGGTGTGAAAAATATGAAGAGTTTCAAAAGATGTCAAAATTATGAGGAGCATGAAAGGGTGTGAAAATAGGAGGAGCATGAATCGGTGTTGAAAAATATGAAGAGCCTGCAAAGGTGTGAAAAATACGAAGAGCTTCAAAAGGTGTCAAAAATATGAGGAGCTTGAAACGGTCTGAAAAATATGAGGAGCATGAAACGGTGTTCAAAAATATGAAGAGACTGAAAAGGTGTGAAAAATATGAAAAGCTTGAAAAGGTGTGAAAAATATGGGAGCAGGAAACGGTCTGAAAAATAGGAGGAGGATTAAGCGGTGTTCAAAAACATGAAGAGCCTGAAAAGGTGTGAAAAATATGAAGAGCTTCAAAAGTTGTCAAAAATATGAGGAGCATGAAACAGTCTGAAAAATAGAATCAGCATGAAGCAGTGTTGAAAAACCTTACGAGCCTGAAAACGTGTGAAAAATGTGAAGAGCTTCAAAAGGTGTGAAAAATAGGAAGAGCTTCAAAAGGTGTCAAAATGAGATGAGCATGAAACGGTCTGAAAAATATGAGGAGCATGAAGTGGTATTGAAAAAAATGAAGAGCCTGAAAAGGTGTGAAATATATGAAGCGCTTCAAAAGGTGTCCAAAATATGAGGACCATGAAATGGTCTGAAAAATATGAGGAGCATGAAGCGGTCTGAAAAATAGGAGGAGCATGAAATGGTGTTGAAAAACATGAAGAGCCTGAAAAGGTGTGAAAAATATGAAGAGCTTCAAAAGGTGTTAAAAATATGAGGAGCATGAAAAGGTCTGAAAAATAGGAGGAGCATGAGGCGGTGTTCAAAAACATGAAGAGCCTGAAAAGGTGTGAGAAATATGAAGAGCTTCAAAAGCTGTCAAAAATATGAGGAGCATGAAACGGTCTGAAAAATAGGAGGAGAATGAAGAGGTCTGAAAAAGATGAAGAGCCTGAAAAGGTGTGAAAAATATGAAGAGCTTCAAAAGGTGTGAAATACATGAGGAGCATGAAACTCTCTGCAAAATACGAGCAGCATGAAGCGGTGTTCAAAAACATGAAGAGACTGAAAAGGTGTGAAAAATGTGAAGATCTTCAAAACGTGTGAAAAATATGAGGAGCATGAAACAGTCTTAAAAATAGGAGGAGCAAGAAGCAGTGTTGAAAAACATGAAGAACAGGAAAAGGAGTGAAAAATATGATGGGCTTCAAAAGGTGTGAAAAACATGAGGAGCAGGAAATGGTCTGAAAAATAGGAGGAGCATGAAAATGTCTGAAAAATAGGAGGAGCAAGAAACGGTGTTCAGAAACATGAAGAGCCTGAAAAGGTGTGAAAAATATGAAGAGCTTCAAAAGGTGTCAAAAATTAGATGAGCATGAAACGGTGTGAAAAATAGGAGGAGCATGAAATGGTGTTGAAAAAAATGAGGCGCCTCAAAAGGTGTGAAAAATATGAAAAGCTTCAAAAGGTGTGAAATACATGAGGAGGATTAAACGGTCTGAAAAATAGGAGGAGCATGAAGCGGTGTTGAGAAACTTTAAGAGCCTGAAAACGTGTGAAAAATATGAAGATCTTCAAAAGGTGTGAAAAATATGAAGAGCTTCAAAAGGTGTCAAAAATATGAAAAGCATGAAACGGTCTGAAAAATAGGAGGATCATGAAGCGGTGTTCAAAAACATGAAGAGCCTGAAAAGATTTGAAAGATATGAAGAACTTCAAAAGGTGTCAAAAATATGAGGAGCATGAAACGGTCTGAAAAATAGGAGGAGCATGAAACGGTGATCAAAAACATGAAGAGCCTGAAAAGGTGTGAAAAATATGAAGAGCTTCAAAAGTTGTGAAATACATGAGGAGCATGAAACGGTCTGAAAAATATGAGATGCATGAAGTTCTGTGGAAAAACATGAAGAGACTGAAAAGGTGTGAAAAATATGAAGATCTTCAAAAGGTGTGAAATACATGAGGAGCAAGAAACGGTCTGAAAAATAGGAGGAGCATGAAGCGGTGTTGAAAAACATGAAGAGCCTGAAAAGGTGTGAAAAATATGAAGAGCTTCAAAAGGTGTTAAAAATATTAGGCGTATAAAACGGTCTGAAAAATAGGAGGAGCATGAAACGGTTTTGAAAAACATGAAGAGCCTGAAAAGGTGTGAAAAATATGAAGAGCTTCAAAAGGTGTCAAAAATATGATTAGCATGAAACGGTCTGAAAAATATGAGGAGCATGAAGCGGTGTTTAAAAACATGAAGAGCCTGAAAAGGTGTGAAAAATATGAAGGGCTTCAAAAGGTGTCAAAATGAGATGAGCATGAAACGCTCTGAAAAATAAGAGGAGCATGAAGTGGTGTTGAAAAAAATGAAAAGCCTGAAAAGGTGTGAAACATATGAAGAGCTTCAAAAGGTGTCAAAAATATGAGGAGAATGAAACGATCTGCAAAATAGGAGGAGCTTGAAATGGTGTTCAAAATCATGAATAGCCTGAAAAGGTGTGAAAAATATGAATAGTTTCAAAACGTGTGAAATACATGAGGAGGATTAAACGGTCTGAAAATAGGAGGAGCATGAAGTGGTGTTGAAAAACATGAAGAGCCTGAAAAGTTGTGAAAAATATGAAGAGATTCAAAAGGTGTGAAAAATATGAGGAGCATGAAACGGTCTGAAATATAGGAGGAGCACGAAACGGTGTTGAAAAACATGAAGAGCCTGAAAAAGTGTGAAAAATATGAAGAGATTCAAAACGTGTCAAAAATATGAGAAGCATGAAACGGTCTGAAAAATAGAATCAGCATGAAGCGGTGTTGAAAAACCTTACGAGCCTGAAAACGTGTGAAAAATATGAAGAGCTTCAAAAGGTGTGAAAAATATGAAGAGCTTCAAAAGTTGTCAAAAATATGAGGAGCATGAAACAGTCTGAAAAATAGAATCAGCATGAAGCGGTGTTGAAAAACCTTACGAGCCTGAAAACGTGTGAAAAATGTGAAGAGCTTCAAAAGGTGTGAAAAATAGGAAGAGCTTCAAAAGGTGTCAAAATGAGATGAGCATGAAACGGTCTGAAAAATATGAGGAGCATGAAGTGGTATTGAAAAAAATGAAGAGCCTGAAAAGGTGTGAAATATATGAAGCGCTTCAAAAGGTGTCCAAAATATGAGGAGAATGAAACGGTCTCCAAAATAGAAGGAGCATGATATGGTGTTCAAAAACATGAAGAGCCTGAAAAGGTGTGAAAAATATGAAGAGCTTCAAAAGGTGTCAAAATTATGAGGAGCATGAAACGGTCTGAAAATTAGGAGGAGCATGAAACGGTCTGAAAAATAGGAGGAGCATGAAGCGGTGTTGAAAAACATGAAGAGCCTGAAAAGGTGTGAAAAATATGAAGAGCTTCAAAAGTTTTCAAAAATAGGATTAGCATGAAACGGTATGAAAAATAGGAGAAGTATGAAGCGGTGCCCAAAAACATGAAGAGCCTGTAAACGTGTGAAAAATATGAAGAGCTTCAAAAGGTGTCAAAAATATGAGGAGCATGAAATGGTCAGAAAATTAGGAGGAGCTTGAAACGGTCTGAAAAATAGGAGGAGAATGAAATGGTGTTGAAAACATGAAGAGCCTGAAAAGCTGTGAAAAATAAGAGGAGCATGAAACATTCTGAAAAATAGGAGGAGAATGTAACGGTGTTCAAAAACATGAAGAGCCTGAAAAGGTGTGAAAAATATGAAGAGCTTCAAAAGGTGTCAAAAATTTGAGGAGCATGAAACGGTCTGAAAAATAGGAGGAGCATGAAACGGTGTTCAAAAATATGAAGAGCCTGAAAAGGTGTGAAAAATATGAAGAGCTTCAAAATGTGTCAAAAATATGAGGACCATGAAATGGTCTGAAAAATATGAGGAGCATGAAACGGTCTGAAAAATAGGAGGAGCATGAAATGGTGTTGAAAAACATGAAGAGCCTGAAAAGGTGTGAAAAATATAAAGAGCTTCAAAAGGTGTTAAAAAATATGAGGAGCATGAAAAGGTCTGAAAAATAGGAGGAGCATGAGGCAGTGTTCAAAAACATGAAGAGCCTGAAAAGGTGTGAGAAATATGAAGAGCTTCAAAAGCTGTCAAAAATATGAGGAGCATGAAACGGTCTGAAAAATAGGAGGAGAATGAAGAGGTCTGAAAAAGATGAAGAGCCTGAAAAGGTGTGAAAAATATGAAGAGCTTCAAAAGGTGTGAAATACATGAGGAGCATGAAACTCTCTGCAAAATACGAGCAGCATGAAGTGGTGTTCAAAAACATGAAGAGACTGAAAAGGTGTGAAAAATGTGAAGATCTTCAAAACGTGTGAAAAATATGAGGAGCATGAAACAGTCTTAAAAATAGGAGGAGCAAGAAGCAGTGTTGAAAAACATGAAGAACAGGAAAAGGAGTGAAAAATATGATGGGCTTCAAAAGGTGTGAAAAACATGAGGAGCAGGAAATGGTCTGAAATATAGGAGGAGCATGAAAATGTCTGAAAAATAGGAGGAGCAAGAAACGGTGTTCAGAAACATGAAGAGCCTGAAAAGGTGTGAAAAATATGATGAGCTTCAAAAGGTGTGAAAAACATGAGGAGCAGGAAATGGTCTGAAAAATAGGAGGAGCATGAAGCGGTGCTCAAAAACATGAAGAGCCTGAAAAGTTGTGAAAAATATGAAGAGCTACAAAAGGTGTGAAAAACATGAGGAGCATGAAACGGTCTGAAAAACAGAAGGAGCATGTAGCGGTATTCAAAACGTGAAGAGCCTGAAGAGGTGTGAAAAATATGAGGAGCATGAAACGGTCTGAAAAATAGGTGGAGTATGAAGCGGTGTTCAAAAACATGAAGAGCCTGAAGAGGTGTGAAAAATATGAAGAGCTTCAAAAGGTGTGAAAAATATGAAGAGCTTCAAAAGGTGTCAAAAATAAAAGGAGCATGAAACGGTCTGAAAAGTAGGAGGAGAATTAAACGGTGTTGAAAAACATGAAGAGCCTGAAATGGTGTGAAATATATGAAGAGATTCAAAAGGTGTCAAAAATATGAGGAGCATGAATCAATCTGAAAAATAGGAGGAGCAAGAAGCAGTGTTCAAAAACATGATGAGCCTGAAAAGGTGTGAAAAATATGAAGAGTTTCAAAAGATGTCAAAATTATGAGGAGCATGAAAGGGTGTGAAAATAGGAGGAGCATGAAGCGGTGTTGAAAAACATGAAGAGCCTGCAAAGGTGTGAAAAATACGAAGAGCTTCAAAAGGTGTCAAAAATATGAGGAGCGTGAAACGGTCTGAAAAATATGAGGAGCATGAAACGGTGTTCAAAAATATGAAGAGACTGAAAAGGTGTGAAAAATATGAAAAGCTTGAAAAGGTGTGAAAAATATGGGAGCAGGAAACGGTCTGCAAAATAGGAGGAGGATTAAGCGGTGTTCAAAAACATGAAGAGCCTGAAAAGGTGTGAAAAATATGAAGAGCTTCAAAAGGTGTGAAAAATATGAAGAGCTTCAAAAGTTGTCAAAAATATGAGGAGCATGAAACAGTCTGAAAAATAGAATCAGCATGAAGCGGTGTTGAAAAACCTTACGAGCCTGAAAACGTGTGAAAAATGTGAAGAGCTTCAAAAGGTGTGAAAAATAGGAAGAGCTTCAAAAGGTGTCAAAATGAGATGAGCATGAAACGGTCTGAAAAATATGAGGAGCATGAAGTGGTATTGAAAAAAATGAAGAGCCTGAAAAGGTGTGAAATATATGAAGCGCTTCAAATGGTGTCCAAAATATGAGGAGAATGAAACGGTCTCCAAAATAGAAGGAGCATGATATGGTGTTCAAAAACATGAAGAGCCTGTAAAGGTGTGAAAAATATGAAGAGCTTCAAAATGTGTCAAAAATATGAGGACCATGAAATGGTCTGAAAAATATGAGGAGCATGAAGCGGTCTGAAAAATAGGAGGAGCATGAAATGGTGTTGAAAAACATGAAGAGCCTGAAAAGGTGTGAAAAATATGAAGAGCTTCAAAAGGTGTTAAAAATATGAGGAGCATGAAAAGGTCTGAAAAATAGGAGGAGCATGAGGCGGTGTTCAAAAACATGAAGAGCCTGAAAAGGTGTGAGAAATATGAAGAGCTTCAAAAGCTGTCAAAAATATGAGGAGCATGAAACGGTCTGAAAAATAGGAGGAGAATGAAGAGGTCTGAAAAAGATGAAGAGCCTGAAAAGGTGTGAAAAATATGAAGAGCTTCAAAAGGTGTGAAATACATGAGGAGCATGAAACTCTCTGCAAAATACGAGCAGCATGAAGCGGTGTTCAAAAACATGAAGAGACTGAAAAGGTGTGAAAAATGTGAAGATCTTCAAAACGTGTGAAAAATATGAGGAGCATGAAACAGTCTTAAAAATAGGAGGAGCAAGAAGCAGTGTTGAAAAACATGAAGAACAGGAAAAGGAGTGAAAAATATGATGGGCTTCAAAAGGTGTGAAAAACATGAGGAGCAGGAAATGGTCTGAAAAATAGGAGGAGCATGAAAATGTCTGAAAAATAGGAGGAGCAAGAAACGGTGTTCAGAAACATGAAGAGCCTGAAAAGGTGTGAAAAATATGAAGAGCTTCAAAAGGTGTCAAAAATTAGATGAGCATGAAACGGTGTGAAAAATAGGTGGAGCATGAAATGGTGTTGAAAAAAATGAGGCGCCTCAAAAGGTGTGAAAAATATGAAAAGCTTCAAAAGGTTTGAAATACATGAGGAGGATTAAACGGTCTGAAAAATAGGAGGAGCATGAAGCGGTGTTGAGAAACTTGAAGAGCCTGAAAACGTGTGAAAAATATGAAGATCTTCAAAAGGTGTGAAAAATATGAAGAGCTTCAAAAGGTGTCAAAAATATGAAAAGCATGAAACGGTCTGAAAAATAGGAGGATCATGAAGCGGTGTTCAAAAACATGAAGAGCCTGAAAAGATTTGAAAGATATGAAGAACTTCAAAAGGTGTCAAAAATATGAGGAGCATGAAACGGTCTGAAAAATAGGAGGAGCATGAAACGGTGATCAAAAACATGAAGAGCCTGAAAAGGTGTGAAAAATATGAAGAGCTTCAAAAGTTGTGAAATACATGAGGAGCATGAAACGGTCTGAAAAATATGAGATGCATGAAGTTCTGTGGAAAAACATGAAGAGACTGAAAAGGTGTGAAAAATATGAAGATCTTCAAAAGGTGTGAAATACATGAGGAGCAAGAAACGGTCTGAAAAATAGGAGGAGCATGAAGCGGTGTTGAAAAACATGAAGAGCCTGAAAAGGTGTGAAAAATATGAAGAGCTTCAAAAGGTGTTAAAAATATTAGGCGTATAAAACGGTCTGAAAAATAGGAGGAGCATGAAACGGTTTTGAAAAACATGAAGAGCCTTAAAAGGTGTGAAAAATATGAAGAGCTTCAAAAGGTGTCAAAAATATGATTAGCATGAAACGGTCTGAAAAATATGAGGAGCATGAAGCGGTGTTTAAAAACATGAAGAGCCTGAAAAGGTGTGAAAAATATGAAGGGCTTCAAAAGGTGTCAAAATGAGATGAGCATGAAACGCTCTGAAAAATAAGAGGAGCATGAAGTGGTGTTGAAAAAAATGAAAAGCCTGAAAAGGTGTGAAACATATGAAGAGCTTCAAAAGGTGTCAAAAATATGAGGAGAATGAAACGATCTGCAAAATAGGAGGAGCTTGAAATGGTGTTCAAAATCATGAATAGCCTGAAAAGGTGTGAAAAATATGAATAGTTTCAAAACGTGTGAAATACATGAGGAGGATTAAACGGTCTGAAAATAGGAGGAGCATGAAGTGGTGTTGAAAAACATGAAGAGCCTGAAAAGTTGTGAAAAATATGAAGAGATTCAAAAGGTGTGAAAAATATGAGGAGCATGAAACGGTCTGAAATATAGGAGGAGCACGAAACGGTGTTGAAAAACATGAAGAGCCTGAAAAAGTGTGAAAAATATGAAGAGATTCAAAACGTGTCAAAAATATGAGAAGCATGAAACGGTCTGAAAAATAGAATCAGCATGAAGCGGTGTTGAAAAACCTTACGAGCCTGAAAACGTGTGAAAAATATGAAGAGCTTCAAAAGGTGTGAAAAATATGAAGAGCTTCAAAAGTTGTCAAAAATATGAGGAGCATGAAACAGTCTGAAAAATAGAATCAGCATGAAGCGGTGTTGAAAAACCTTACGAGCCTGAAAACGTGTGAAAAATGTGAAGAGCTTCAAAAGGTGTGAAAAATAGGAAGAGCTTCAAAAGGTGTCAAAATGAGATGAGCATGAAACGGTCTGAAAAATATGAGGAGCATGAAGTGGTATTGAAAAAAATGAAGAGCCTGAAAAGGTGTGAAATATATGAAGCGCTTCAAAAGGTGTCCAAAATATGAGGAGAATGAAACGGTCTCCAAAATAGAAGGAGCATGATATGGTGTTCAAAAACATGAAGAGCCTGAAAAGGTGTGAAAAATATGAAGAGCTTCAAAAGGTGTCAAAATTATGAGGAGCATGAAACGGTCTGAAAATTAGGAGGAGCATGAAACGGTCTGAAAAATAGGAGGAGCATGAAGCGGTGTTGAAAAACATGAAGAGCCTGAAAAGGTGTGAAAAATATGAAGAGCTTCAAAAGTTTTCAAAAATAGGATTAGCATGAAACGGTATGAAAAATAGGAGAAGTATGAAGCGGTGCCCAAAAACATGAAGAGCCTGTAAACGTGTGAAAAATATGAAGAGCTTCAAAAGGTGTCAAAAATATGAGGAGCATGAAATGGTCAGAAAATTAGGAGGAGCTTGAAACGGTCTGAAAAATAGGAGGAGAATGAAATGGTGTTGAAAACATGAAGAGACTGAAAAGCTGTGAAAAATAAGAGGAGCATGAAACATTCTGAAAAATAGGAGGAGAATGTAACGGTGTTCAAAAACATGAAGAGCCTGAAAAGGTGTGAAAAATATGAAGAGCTTCAAAAGGTGTCAAAAATTTGAGGAGCATGAAACGGTCTGAAAAATAGGAGGAGCATGAAACGGTGTTCAAAAATATGAAGAGCCTGAAAAGGTGTGAAAAATATGAAGAGCTTCAAAATGTGTCAAAAATATGAGGACCATGAAATGGTCTGAAAAATATGAGGAGCATGAAACGGTCTGAAAAATAGGAGGAGCATGAAATGGTGTTGAAAAACATGAAGAGCCTGAAAAGGTGTGAAAAATATGAAGAGCTTCAAAAGGTGTTAAAAAATATGAGGAGCATGAAAAGGTCTGAAAAATAGGAGGAGCATGAGGCGGTGTTCAAAAACATGAAGAGCCTGAAAAGGTGTGAGAAATATGAAGAGCTTCAAAAGCTGTCAAAAATATGAGGAGCATGAAACGGTCTGAAAAATAGGAGGAGAATGAAGAGGTCTGAAAAAGATGAAGAGCCTGAAAAGGTGTGAAAAATATGAAGAGCTTCAAAAGGTGTGAAATACATGAGGAGCATGAAACTCTCTGCAAAATACGAGCAGCATGAAGTGGTGTTCAAAAACATGAAGAGACTGAAAAGGTGTGAAAAATGTGAAGATCTTCAAAACGTGTGAAAAATATGAGGAGCATGAAACAGTCTTAAAAATAGGAGGAGCAAGAAGCAGTGTTGAAAAACATGAAGAACAGGAAAAGGAGTGAAAAATATGATGGGCTTCAAAAGGTGTGAAAAACATGAGGAGAAGGAAATGGTCTGAAATATAGGAGGAGCATGAAAATGTCTGAAAAATAGGAGGAGCAAGAAACGGTGTTCAGAAACATGAAGAGCCTGAAAAGGTGTGAAAAATATGATGAGCTTCAAAAGGTGTGAAAAACATGAGGAACAGGAAATGGTCTGAAAAATAGGAGAAGCATGAAGCGGTGCTCAAAAACATGAAGAGCCTGAAAAGGTGTGAAAAATATGAAGAGCTACAAAAGGTGTGAAAAACATGAGGAGCAGAAAATGGTCTGAAAAATAGGAGGAGCATGAAGCGGTGCTCAAAAACATGAAGAGCCTGAAAAGTTGTGAAAAATATGAAGAGCTACAAAAGGTGTGAAAAACATGAGGAGCATGAAACGGTCTGAAAAACAGAAGGAGCATGTAGCGGTATTCAAAATGTGAAGAGCCTGAAGAGGTGTGAAAAATATGAGGAGCATGAAACGGTCTGAAAAATAGGTGGAGTATGAAGCGGTGTTCAAAAACATGAAGAGCCTGAAGAGGTGTGAAAAATATGAAGAGCTTCAAAAGGTGTGAAAAATATGAAGAGCTTCAAAAGGTGTCAAAAATAAAAGGAGCATGAAACGGTCTGAAAAGTAGGAGGAGAATTAAACGGTGTTGAAAAACATGAAGAGCCTGAAATGGTGTGAAATATATGAAGAGATTCAAAAGGTGTCAAAAATATGAGGAGCATGAATCAATCTGAAAAATAGGAGGAGCAAGAAGCAGTGTTCAAAAACATGATGAGCCTGAAAAGGTGTGAAAAATATGAAGAGTTTCAAAAGATGTCAAAATTATGAGGAGCATGAAAGGGTGTGAAAATAGGAGGAGCATGAAGCGGTGTTGAAAAACATGAAGAGCCTGCAAAGGTGTGAAAAATACGAAGAGCTTCAAAAGGTGTCAAAAATATGAGGAGCTTGAAACGGTCTGAAAAATATGAGGAGCATGAAACGGTGTTCAAAAATATGAAGAGACTGAAAAGGTGTGAAAAATATGAAAAGCTTGAAAAGGTGTGAAAAATATGGGAGCAGGAAACGGTCTGAAAAATAGGAGGAGGATTAAGCGGTGTTCAAAAACATGAAGATCCTGAAAAGGTGTGAAAAATATGAAGAGCTTCAAAAGGTGTGAAAAATATGAAGAGCTTCAAAAGTTGTCAAAAATATGAGGAGCATGAAACAGTCTGAAAAATAGAATCAGCATGAAGCGGTGTTGAAAAACCTTACGAGCCTGAAAACGTGTGAAAAATGTGAAGAGCTTCAAAAGGTGTGAAAAATAGGAAGAGCTTCAAAAGGTGTCAAAATGAGATGAGCATGAAACGGTCTGAAAAATATGAGGAGCATGAAGTGGTATTGAAAAAAATGAAGAGCCTGAAAAGGTGTGAAATATATGAAGCGCTTCAAATGGTGTCCAAAATATGAGGAGAATGAAACGGTCTCCAAAATAGAAGGAGCATGATATGGTGTTCAAAAACATGAAGAGCCTGAAAAGGTGTGAAAAATATGAAGAGCTTCAAAATGTGTCAAAAATATGAGGACCATGAAATGGTCTGAAAAATATGAGGAGCATGAAGCGGTCTGAAAAATAGGAGGAGCATGAAATGGTGTTGAAAAACATGAAGAGCCTGAAAAGGTGTGAAAAATATGAAGAGCTTCAAAAGGTGTTAAAAATATGAGGAGCATGAAAAGGTCTGAAAAATAGGAGGAGCATGAGGCGGTGTTCAAAAACATGAAGAGCCTGAAAAGGTGTGAGAAATATGAAGAGCTTCAAAAGCTGTCAAAAATATGAGGAGCATGAAACGGTCTGAAAAATAGGAGGAGAATGAAGAGGTCTGAAAAAGATGAAGAGCCTGAAAAGGTGTGAAAAATATGAAGAGCTTCAAAAGGTGTGAAACACATGAGGAGCATGAAACTCTCTGCAAAATACGAGCAGCATGAAGCGGTGTTCAAAAACATGAAGAGACTGAAAAGGTGTGAAAAATGTGAAGATCTTCAAAACGTGTGAAAAATATGAGGAGCATGAAACAGTCTTAAAAATAGGAGGAGCAAGAAGCAGTGTTGAAAAACATGAAGAACAGGAAAAGGAGTGAAAAATATGATGGGCTTCAAAAGGTGTGAAAAACATGAGGAGCAGGAAATGGTCTGAAAAATAGGAGGAGCATGAAAATGTCTGAAAAATAGGAGGAGCAAGAAACGGTGTTCAGAAACATGAAGAGCCTGAAAAGGTGTGAAAAATATGAAGAGCTTCAAAAGGTGTCAAAAATTAGATGAGCATGAAACGGTGTGAAAAATAGGAGGAGCATGAAATGGTGTTGAAAAAAATGAGGCGCCTCAAAAGGTGTGAAAAATATGAAAAGCTTCAAAAGGTGTGAAATACATGAGGAGGATTAAACGGTCTGAAAAATAGGAGGAGCATGAAGCGGTGTTGAGAAACTTGAAGAGCCTGAAAACGTGTGAAAAATATGAAGATCTTCAAAAGGTGTGAAAAATATGAAGAGCTTCAAAAGGTGTCAAAAATATGAAAAGCATGAAACGGTCTGAAAAATAGGAGGATCATGAAGCGGTGTTCAAAAACATGAAGAGCCTGAAAAGATTTGAAAGATATGAAGAACTTCAAAAGGTGTCAAAAATATGAGGAGCATGAAACGGTCTGAAAAATAGGAGGAGCATGAAACGGTGATCAAAAACATGAAGAGCCTGAAAAGGTGTGAAAAATATGAAGAGCTTCAAAAGTTGTGAAATACATGAGGAGCATGAAACGGTCTGAAAAATATGAGATGCATGAAGTTCTGTGGAAAAACATGAAGAGACTGAAAAGGTGTGAAAAATATGAAGATCTTCAAAAGGTGTGAAATACATGAGGAGCAAGAAACGGTCTGAAAAATAGGAGGAGCATGAAGCGGTGTTGAAAAACATGAAGAGCCTGAAAAGGTGTGAAAAATATGAAGAGCTTCAAAAGGTGTTAAAATTATTAGGCATATAAAACGGTCTGAAAAATAGGAGGAGCATGAAACGGTTTTGAAAAACATGAAGAGCCTTAAAAGGTGTGAAAAATATGAAGAGCTTCAAAAGGTGTCAAAAATATGATTAGCATGAAACGGTCTGAAAAATATGAGGAGCATGAAGCGGTGTTTAAAAACATGAAGAGCCTGAAAAGGTGTGAAAAATATGAAGGGCTTCAAAAGGTGTCAAAATGAGATGAGCATGAAACGCTCTGAAAAATAAGAGGAGCATGAAGTGGTGTTGAAAAAAATGAAAAGCCTGAAAAGGTGTGAAACATATGAAGAGCTTCAAAAGGTGTCAAAAATATGAGGAGAATGAAACGATCTGCAAAATAGGAGGAGCTTGAAATGGTGTTCAAAATCATGAATAGCCTGAAAAGGTGTGAAAAATATGAATAGTTTCAAAACGTGTGAAATACATGAGGAGGATTAAACGGTCTGAAAATAGGAGGAGCATGAAGTGGTGTTGAAAAACATGAAGAGCCTGAAAAGTTGTGAAAAATATGAAGAGATTCAAAAGGTGTGAAAAATATGAGGAGCATGAAACGGTCTGAAATATAGGAGGAGCATGAAACGGTGTTGAAAAACATGAAGAGCCTGAAAAAGTGTGAAAAATATGAAGAGATTCAAAACGTGTCAAAAATATGAGAAGCATGAAACGGTCTGAAAAATAGAATCAGCATGAAGCTGTGTTGAAAAACCTTACGAGCCTGAAAACGTGTGAAAAATATGAAGAGCTTCAAAAGGTGTGAAAAATATGAAGAGCTTCAAAAGTTGTCAAAAATATGAGGAGCATGAAACAGTCTGAAAAATAGAATCAGCATGAAGCGGTGTTGAAAAACCTTACGAGCCTGAAAACGTGTGAAAAATGTGAAGAGCTTCAAAAGGTGTGAAAAATAGGAAGAGCTTCAAAAGGTGTCAAAATGAGATGAGCATGAAACGGTCTGAAAAATATGAGGAGCATGAAGTGGTATTGAAAAAAATGAAGAGCCTGAAAAGGTGTGAAATATATGAAGCGCTTCTAAAGGTGTCCAAAATATGAGGAGAATGAAACGGTCTCCAAAATAGAAGGAGCATGATATGGTGTTCAAAAACATGAAGAGCCTGAAAAAGTGTGAAAAATATGAAGAGCTTCAAAAGGTGTGAAATACATGAGGAGGATTAATGGGTCTGAAAAATAGGAGGAGCATGAAGCGGTGTTGAAAAACATGAAGAGCCTGAAAAGGTGTGAAAAATATGAAGAGGTTCAAAAGGTGTCAAAAATATGAGGAGTATGAAACGGTCTGAAAAATAGGAGGAGCTTGAAGCGGTGTTGAAAAACATGAAGAGCCTGAAAAGGTGTGAAAAATATGCAGAGCTTCAAAACTTGTCAAAAATATGAGGAGCATGAAAAGTCTGAAAATTAGGATGAGAATGAAACTGTTTTGAAAAAGATGAAGAGCATGAAAAGGTGTGAAAAATATGAAGATCTTCAAAAGTTGTCAAAGATATGAGAAGCATGAAACGGAATGAAATTAGGAGCAGCATGAAGTGTTGTTGAAAAACATGAAATCATGAAAAGCTGTGAAACATATGAAGACATTCAAAAGGTGTCAAAAATATGAGGAGCATTTAACGGTCTGAAAAATAGGAGGAGCATGAAGCGGTTTTTTAAAGGATGAAGGGCATGAAAAGTTGTGAAAAATATGAAGAGCTTCAAAATGTGTAAAAAATTTGAGGAGCATGAAACGGTCTGAAAAATAGGAGGAGCATGAAATGCTGTAGAAAAACATGAAGAGCCTGAAAAGCTGTGAAAAATAAGAGGAGCATGAAACGTTCTGAAAAATAGGAGGAGAATGTAACGGTGTTCAAAAACATGAAGAGCCTGAAAAGGTGTGAAAAATATGAAGAGCTTCAAAAGGTGTCAAAAATTTGAGCAGCATGAAACGGTCTGAAAAATAGGAGGAGCATGAAACGGTGTTCAAAAATATGAAGAGCCTGAAAAGGTGTGAAAAATATGAAGAGCTTCAAAATGTGTCAAAAATATGAGGACCATGAAATGGTCTGAAAAATATGAGGAGCATGAAGCGGTCTGAAAAATAGGAGGAGCATGAAATGGTGTTGAAAAACATGAAGAGCCTGAAAAGGTGTGAAAAATATGAAGAGCTTCAAAAGGTGTTAAAAATATGAGGAGCATGAAAAGGTCTGAAAAATAGGAGGAGCATGAGGCGGTGTTCAAAAACATGAAGAACCTGAAAAGGTGTGAGAAATATGAAGAGCTACAAAAGGTGTGAAAAACATGAGGAGCAGAAAATGGTCTGAAAAATAGGAGGAGCATGAAGCGGTGCTCAAAAACATGAAGAGCCTGAAAAGTTGTGAAAAATATGAAGAGCTACAAAAGGTGTGAAAAACATGAGGAGCATGAAACGGTCTGAAAAACAGAAGGAGCATGTAGCGGTATTCAAAATGTGAAGAGCCTGAAGAGGTGTGAAAAATATGAGAAGCATGAAACGGTCTGAAAAATAGGTGGAGTATGAAGCGGTGTTCAAAAACATGAAGAGCCTGAAGAGGTGTGAAAAATATGAAGAGCTTCAAAAGGTGTGAAAAATATGAAGAGCTTCAAAAGGTGTCAAAAATAAAAGGAGCATGAAACGGTCTGAAAAGTAGGAGGAGAATTAAACGGTGTTGAAAAACATGAAGAGCCTGAAATGGTGTGAAATATATGAAGAGATTCAAAAGGTGTCAAAAATATGAGGAGCATGAATCAATCTGAAAAATAGGAGGAGCAAGAAGCAGTGTTCAAAAACATGATGAGCCTGAAAAGGTGTGAAAAATATGAAGAGTTTCAAAAGATGTCAAAATTATGAGGAGCATGAAAGGGTGTGAAAATAGGAGGAGCATGAAGCGGTGTTGAAAAACATGAAGAGCCTGCAAAGGTGTGAAAAATACGAATAGCTTCAAAAGGTGTCAAAAATATGAGGAGCCTGAAACGGTGTTCAAAAATATGAAGAGACTGGAAAGGTGTGAAAAATATGAAAAGCTTGAAAAGGTGTGAAAAATATGGGAGCAGGAAACGGTCTGAAAAATAGCAGGAGGATTAAGCGGTGTTCAAAAACATGAAGAGCCTGAAAAGGTGTGAAAAATATGAAGAGCTTCAAAAGGTGTGAAAAATATGAAGAGCTTCAAAAGTTGTCAAAAATATGAGGAGCATGAAACAGTCTGAAAAATAGAATCAGCATGAAGCGGTGTTGAAAAACCTTACGAGCCTGAAAACGTGTGAAAAATGTGAAGAGCTTCAAAAGGTGTGAAAAATAGGAAGAGCTTCAAAAGGTGTCAAAATGAGATGAGCATGAAACGGTCTGAAAAATATGAGGAGCATGAAGTGGTATTGAAAAAAATGAAGAGCCTGAAAAGGTGTGAAATATATGAAGCGCTTCAAATGGTGTCCAAAATATGAGGAGAATGAAACGGTCTCCAAAATAGAAGGAGCATGATATGGTGTTCAAAAACATGAAGAGCCTGAAAAGGTGTGAAAAATATGAAGAGCTTCAAAAGGTGTGAAATACATGAGGAGGATTAATGGGTCTGAAAAATAGGAGGAGCATGAAGCGGTGTTGAAAAACATGAAGAGCCTGAAAAGGTGTGAAAAATATGAAGAGGTTCAAAAGGTGTCAAAAATATGAGGAGTATGAAACGGTCTGAAAAATAGGAGGAGCTTGAAGCGGTGTTGAAAAACATGAAGAGCCTGAAAAGGTGTGAAAAATATGAAGAGCTTCAAAACGTGTCAAAAATATGAGGAGCATGAAACAGTCTGAAAATTAGGATGAGAATGAAACTGTTTTGAAAAAGATGAAGAGCATGAAAAGGTGTGAAAAATATGAAGATCTTCAAAAGTTGTCAAAGATATGAGAAGCATGAAATGGAATGAAATTAGGAGCAGCATGAAGTGTTGTTGAAAAACATGAAATCATGAAAAGCTGTGAAATATATGAAGAGATTCAAAAGGTGTCAAAAATATGAGGAGCATTTAACGGTCTGAAAAATAGGAGGAGCATGAAGCGGTTTTTTAAAAGATGAAGGGCATGAAAAGTTGTGAAAAATATGAAGAGCTTCAAAATGTGTAAAATATTTGAGGAGCATGAAACGGTCTGAAAAATAGGAGGAGCATGAAATGCTGTAGAAAAACATGAAGAGCCTGAAAAGGTGTGAAAAATAAGAGGAGCAAGAAACGTTCTGAAAAATAGGAGGAGCATGAAACGGTGTTCAAAAACATGAAGACCCTGAAAAGGTGTGAAAAATATGAAGAGCTTCAAAAGGTGAAAAAATATGAGGAGCATGAAACAGTCTGAAAAATAGGAGGAGCATGAAGCGGTGTTGAAAAACATGAAGAGCCTGAAACCGTGTGAAAAATATGAAGATATTCAAAAGGTGTGAAAAATCTGAAGAGCTTCAAAAAGAGTCAAAAATGAGATGACCATGAAACGGTTTGACAAATAGGAGGAACATGAAGTGGTGTTGAAAAACATGAAGAGCCTGAAAAGGTGTGAAAAATATGAAGAGCTTCAAAAGGTGTCAAAATTATGAGGAGCATGAAACGGTCTGAAAATTAGGAGGAGCATGAAACGGTCTGAAAAATAGGAGGAGCATGAAGCGGTGTTGAAAAACATGAAGAGCCTGAAAAGGTGTGAAAAATATGAAGAGCTTCAAAAGTTTTCAAAAATAGGATTAGCATGAAACGGTATGAAAAATAGGAGAAGTATGAAGCGGTGCCCAAAAACATGAAGAGCCTGTAAACGTGTGAAAAATATGAAGAGCTTCAAAAGGTGTCAAAAATATGAGGAGCATGAAATGGTCAGAAAATTAGGAGGAGCTTGAAACGGTCTGAAAAATAGGAGGAGAATGAAATGGTGTTGAAAAACATGAAGAGCCTGAAAAGCTGTGAAAAATAAGAGGAGCATGAAACGTTCTGAAAAATAGGAGGAGAATGTAACGGTGTTCAAAAACATGAAGAGCCTGAAAAGGTGTGAAAAATATGAAGAGCTTCAAAAGGTGTCAAAAATTTGAGGAGCATGAAACGGTCTGAAAAATAGGAGGAGCATGAAACGGTGTTCAAAAATATGAAGAGCCTGAAAAGGTGTGAAAAATATGAAGAGCTTCAAAATGTGTCAAAAATATGAGGACCATGAAATGGTCTGAAAAATATGAGGAGCATGAAACGGTCTGAAAAATAGGAGGAGCATGAAATGGTGTTGAAAAACATGAAGAGCCTGATAAGGTGTGAAAAATATGAAGAGCTTCAAAAGGTGTTAAAAATATGAGGAGCATGAAAAGGTCTGAAAAATAGGAGGAGCATGAGGCGGTGTTCAAAAACATGAAGAGCCTGAAAAGGTGTGAGAAATATGAAGAGCTTCAAAAGCTGTCAAAAATATGAGGAGCATGAAACGGTCTGAAAAATAGGAGGAGAATGAAGAGGTCTGAAAAAGATGAAGAGCCTGAAAAGGTGTGAAAAATATGAAGAGCTTCAAAAGGTGTGAAATACATGAGGAGCATGAAACTCTCTGCAAAATACGAGCAGCATGAAGCGGTGTTCAAAAACATGAAGAGACTGAAAAGGTGTGAAAAATGTGAAGATCTTCAAAACGTGTGAAAAATATGAGGAGCATGAAACAGTCTTAAAAATAGGAGGAGCAAGAAGCAGTGTTGAAAAACATGAAGAACAGGAAAAGGAGTGAAAAATATGATGGGCTTCAAAAGGTGTGAAAAACATGAGGAGCAGGAAATGGTCTGAAAAATAGGAGGAGCATGAAAATGTCTGAAAAATAGGAGGAGCAAGAAACGGTGTTCAGAAACATGAAGAGCCTGAAAAGGTGTGAAAAATATGATGAGCTTCAAAAGGTGTGAAAAACATGAGGAGCAGGAAATGGTCTGAAAAATAGGAGGAGCATGAAGCGGTGCTCAAAAACATGAAGAGCCTGAAAAGGTGTGAAAAATATGAAGAGCTACAAAAGGTGTGAAAAACATGAGGAGCAGAAAATGGTCTGAAAAATAGGAGGAGCATGAAGCGGTGCTCAAAAACATGAAGAGCCTGAAAAGTTGTGAAAAATATGAAGAGCTACAAAAGGTGTGAAAAACATGAGGAGCATGAAACGGTCTGAAAAACAGAAGGAGCATGTAGCGGTATTCAAAACGTGAAGAGCCTGAAGAGGTGTGAAAAATATGAGGAGCATGAAACGGTCTGAAAAATAGGTGGAGTATGAAGCGGTGTTCAAAAACATGAAGAGCCTGAAGAGGTGTGAAAAATATGAAGAGCTTCAAAAGGTGTGAAAAATATGAAGAGCTTCAAAAGGTGTCAAAAATAAAAGGAGCATGAAACGGTCTGAAAAGTAGGAGGAGAATTAAACGGTGTTGAAAAACATGAAGAGCCTGAAATGGTGTGAAATATATGAAGAGATTCAAAAGGTGTCAAAAATATGAGGAGCATGAATCAATCTGAAAAATAGGAGGAGCAGGAAGCAGTGTTCAAAAACATGATGAGCCTGAAAAGGTGTGAAAAATATGAAGAGTTTCAAAAGATGTCAAAATTATGAGGAGCATGAAAGGGTGTGAAAATAGGAGGAGCATGAAGCGGTGTTGAAAAACATGAAGAGCCTGAAAAGGTGTGAAAAATACGAAGAGCTTCAAAAGGTGTCAAAAATATGAGGAGCTTGAAACGGTCTGAAAAATATGAGGAGCATGAAACGGTGTTCAAAAATATGAAGAGACTGAAAAGGTGTGAAAAATATGAAAAGCTTGAAAAGGTGTGAAAAATATGGGAGCAGGAAACGGTCTGAAAAATAGGAGGAGGATTAAGCGGTGTTCAAAAACATGAAGAGCCTGAAAAGGTGTGAAAAATATGAAGAGCTTCAAAAGGTGTGAAATACATGAGGAGGATTAATGGGTCTAAAAAATAGGAGGAGCATGAAGCGGTGTTGAAAAACATGAAGAGCCTGAAAAGGTGTGAAAAATATGAAGAGGTTCAAAAGGTGTCAAAAATATGAGGAGTATGAAACGGTCTGAAAAATAGGAGGAGCTTGAAGCGGTGTTGAAAAACATGAAGAGCCTGAAAAGGTGTGAAAAATATGAAGAGCTTCAAAACTTGTCAAAAATATGAGGAGCATGAAACAGTCTGAAAATTAGGATGAGAATGAAACTGTTTTGAAAAAGATGAAGAGCATGAAAAGGTGTGAAAAATATGAAGATCTTCAAAAGTTGTCAAAGATATGAGAAGCATGAAACGGAATGAAATTAGGAGCAGCATGAAGTGTTGTTGAAAAACATGAAATCATGAAAAGCTGTGAAATATATGAAGAGATTCAAAAGGTGTCAAAAATATGAGGAGCATTTAACGGTCTGAAAAATAGGAGGAGCATGAAGCGGTTTTTTAAAAGATGAAGGGCATGAAAAGTTGTGAAAAATATGAAGAGCTTCTAAATGTGTAAAAAATTTGAGGAGCATGAAACGGTCTGAAAAATAGGAGGAGCATGAAATGCTGTAGAAAAACATGAAGAGCCTGAAAAGGTGTGAAAAATAAGAGGAGCAAGAAACGTTCTGAAAAATAGGAGGAGCATGAAACGGTGTTCAAAAACATGAAGACCCTGAAAAGGTGTGAAAAATATGAAGAGCTTCAAAAGGTGAAAAAATATGAGGAGCATGAAACAGTCTGAAAAATAGGAGGAGCATGAAGCGGTGTTGAAAAACATGAAGAGCCTGAAACCGTGTGAAAAATATGAAGATATTCAAAAGGTGTGAAAAATCTGAAGAGCTTCAAAAAGAGTCAAAAATGAGATGACCATGAAACGGTTTGACAAATAGGAGGAACATGAAGTGGTGTTGAAAAACATGAAGAGCCTGAAAAGGTGTGAAAAATATGAAGAGCTTCAAAAGGTGTCAAAATTATGAGGAGCATGAAACGGTCTGAAAATTAGGAGGAGCATGAAACGGTCTGAAAAATAGGAGGAGCATGAAGCAGTGTTGAAAAACATGAAGAGCCTGAAAAGGTGTGAAAAATATGAAGAGCTTCAAAAGTTTTCAAAAATAGGATTAGCATGAAATGGTATGAAAAATAGGAGAAGTATGAAGCGGTGCCCAAAAACATGAAGAGCCTGTAAACGTGTGAAAAATATGAAGAGCTTCAAAAGGTGTCAAAAATATGAGGAGCATGAAATGGTCAGAAAATTAGGAGGAGCTTGAAACGGTCTGAAAAATAGGAGGAGAATGAAATGGTGTTGAAAAACATGAAGAGCCTGAAAAGCTGTGAAAAATAAGAGGAGCATGAAACGTTCTGAAAAATAGGAGGAGAATGTAACGGTGTTCAAAAACATGAAGAGCCTGAAAAGGTGTGAAAAATATGAAGAGCTTCAAAAGGTGTCAAAAATTTGAGGAGCATGAAACGGTCTGAAAAATAGGAGGAGCATGAAACGGTGTTCAAAAATATGAAGAGCCTGAAAAGGTGTGAAAAATATGAAGAGCTTCAAAATGTGTCAAAAATATGAGGACCATGAAATGGTCTGAAAAATATGAGGAGCATGAAACGGTCTGAAAAATAGGAGGAGCATGAAATGGTGTTGAAAAACATGAAGAGCCTGAAAAGGTGTGAAAAATATGAAGAGCTTCAAAAGGTGTTAAAAATATGAGGAGCATGAAAAGGTCTGAAAAATAGGAGGAGCATGAGGCGGTGTTCAAAAACATGAAGAGCCTGAAAAGGTGTGAGAAATATGAAGAGCTTCAAAAGCTGTCAAAAATATGAGGAGCATGAAACGGTCTGAAAAATAGGAGGAGAATGAAGAGGTCTGAAAAAGATGAAGAGCCTGAAAAGGTGTGAAAAATATGAAGAGCTTCAAAAGGTGTGAAATACATGAGGAGCATGAAACTCTCTGCAAAATACGAGCAGCATGAAGCGGTGTTCAAAAACATGAAGAGACTGAAAAGGTGTGAAAAATGTGAAGATCTTCAAAACGTGTGAAAAATATGAGGAGCATGAAACAGTCTTAAAAATAGGAGGAGCAAGAAGCAGTGTTGAAAAACATGAAGAACAGGAAAAGGAGTGAAAAATATGATGGGCTTCAAAAGGTGTGAAAAACATGAGGAGCAGGAAATGGTCTGAAAAATAGGAGGAGCATGAAAATGTCTGAAAAATAGGAGGAGCAAGAAACGGTGTTCAGAAACATGAAGAGCCTGAAAAGGTGTGAAAAATATGATGAGCTTCAAAAGGTGTGAAAAACATGAGGAGCAGGAAATGGTCTGAAAAATAGGAGGAGCATGAAGCGGTGCTCAAAAACATGAAGAGCCTGAAAAGGTGTGAAAAATATGAAGAGCTACAAAAGGTGTGAAAAACATGAGGAGCAGAAAATGGTCTGAAAAATAGGAGGAGCATGAAGCGGTGCTCAAAAACATGAAGAGCCTGAAAAGTTGTGAAAAATATGAAGAGCTACAAAAGGTGTGAAAAACATGAGGAGCATGAAACGGTCTGAAAAACAGAAGGAGCATGTAGCGGTATTCAAAATGTGAAGAGCCTGAAGAGGTGTGAAAAATATGAGGAGCATGAAACGGTCTGAAAAATAGGTGGAGTATGAAGCGGTGTTCAAAAACATGAAGAGCCTGAAGAGGTGTGAAAAATATGAAGAGCTTCAAAAGGTGTGAAAAATATGAAGAGCTTCAAAAGGTGTCAAAAATAAAAGGAGCATGAAACGGTCTGAAAAGTAGGAGGAGAATTAAACGGTGTTGAAAAACATGAAGAGCCTGAAATTGTGTGAAATATATGAAGAGATTCAAAAGGTGTCAAAAATATGAGGAGCATGAATCAATCTGAAAAATAGGAGGAGCAAGAAGCAGTGTTCAAAAACATGATGAGCCTGAAAAGGTGTGAAAAATATGAAGAGTTTCAAAAGATGTCAAAATTATGAGGAGCATGAAAGGGTGTGAAAATAGGAGGAGCATGAAGCGGTGTTGAAAAACATGAAGAGCCTGCAAAGGTGTGAAAAATACGAATAGCTTCAAAAGGTGTCAAAAATATGAGGAGCATGAAACGGTGTTCAAAAATATGAAGAGACTGAAAAGGTGTGAAAAATATGAAAAGCTTGAAAAGGTGTGAAAAATATGGGAGCAGGAAACGGTCTGAAAAATAGCAGGAGGATTAAGCGGTGTTCAAAAACATGAAGAGCCTGAAAAGGTGTGAAAAATATGAAGAGCTTCAAAAGGTGTGAAAAATATGAAGAGCTTCAAAAGTTGTCAAAAATATGAGGAGCATGAAACAGTCTGAAAAATAGAATCAGCATGAAGCGGTGTTGAAAAACCTTACGAGCCTGAAAACGTGTGAAAAATGTGAAGAGCTTCAAAAGGTGTGAAAAATAGGAAGAGCTTCAAAAGGTGTCAAAATGAGATGAGCATGAAACGGTCTGAAAAATATGAGGAGCATGAAGTGGTATTGAAAAAAATGAAGAGCCTGAAAAGGTGTGAAATATATGAAGCGCTTCAAAAGGTGTCCAAAATATGAGGAGAATGAAACGGTCTCCAAAATAGAAGGAGCATGATATGGTGTTCAAAAACATGAAGAGCCTGAAAAGGTGTGAAAAATATGAAGAGCTTCAAAAGGTGTGAAATACATGAGGAGGATTAATGGGTCTAAAAAATAGGAGGAGCATGAAGCGGTGTTGAAAAACATGAAGAGCCTGAAAAGGTGTGAAAAATATGAAGAGGTTCAAAAGGTGTCAAAAATATGAGGAGTATGAAACGGTCTGAAAAATAGGAGGAGCTTGAAGCGGTGTTGAAAAACATGAAGAGCCTGAAAAGGTGTGAAAAATATGAAGAGCTTCAAAACTTGTCAAAAATATGAGGAGCATGAAACAGTCTGAAAATTAGGATGAGAATGAAACTGTTTTGAAAAAGATGAAGAGCATGAAAAGGTGTGAAAAATATGAAGATCTTCAAAAGTTGTCAAAGATATGAGAAGCATGAAACGGAATGAAATTAGGAGCAGCATGAAGTGTTGTTGAAAAACATGAAATCATGAAAAGCTGTGAAATATATGAAGAGATTCAAAAGGTGTCAAAAATATGAGGAGCATTTAACGGTCTGAAAAATAGGAGGAGCATGAAGCGGTTTTTTAAAAGATGAAGGGCATGAAAAGTTGTGAAAAATATGAAGAGCTTCAAAATGTGTAAAAAATTTGAGGAGCATGAAACGGTCTGAAAAATAGGAGGAGCATGAAATGCTGTAGAAAAACATGAAGAGCCTGAAAAGGTGTGAAAAATAAGAGGAGCAAGAAACGTTCTGAAAAATAGGAGGAGCATGAAACGGTGTTCAAAAACATGAAGACCCTGAAAAGGTGTGAAAAATATGAAGAGCTTCAAAAGGTGAAAAAATATGAGGAGCATGAAACAGTCTGAAAAATAGGAGGAGCATGAAGCGGTGTTGAAAAACATGAAGAGCCTGAAACCGTGTGAAAAATATGAAGATATTCAAAAGGTGTGAAAAATCTGAAGAGCTTCAAAAAGTGTCAAAAATGAGATGACCATGAAACGGTTTGACAAATAGGAGGAACATGAAGTGGTGTTGAAAAACATGAAGAGCCTGAAAAGGTGTGAAAAATATGAAGAGCTTCAAAAGGTGTCAAAATTATGAGGAGCATGAAACGGTCTGAAAATTAGGAGGAGCATGAAACGGTCTGAAAAATAGGAGGAGCATGAAGCGGTGTTGAAAAACATGAAGAGCCTGAAAAGGTGTGAAAAATATGAAGAGCTTCAAAAGTTTTCAAAAATAGGATTAGCATGAAACGGTATGAAAAATAGGAGAAGTATGAAGCGGTGCCCAAAAACATGAAGAGCCTGTAAACATGTGAAAAATATGAAGAGCTTCAAAAGGTGTCAAAAATATGAGGAGCATGAAATGGTCAGAAAATTAGGAGGAGCTTGAAACGGTCTGAAAAATAGGAGGAGAATGAAATGGTGTTGAAAAACATGAAGAGCCTGAAAAGCTGTGAAAAATAAGAGGAGCATGAAAAGTTCTGAAAAATAGGAGGAGAATGTAACGGTGTTCAAAAACATGAAGAGCCTGAAAAGGTGTGAAAAATATGAAGAGCTTCAAAAGGTGTCAAAAATTTGAGGAGCATGAAACGGTCTGAAAAATAGGAGGAGCATGAAACGGTGTTCAAAAATATGAAGAGCCTGAAAAGGTGTGAAAAATATGAAGAGCTTCAAAATGTGTCAAAAATATGAGGACCATGAAATGGTCTGAAAAATATGAGGAGCATGAAACGGTCTGAAAAATAGGAGGAGCATGAAATGGTGTTGAAAAACATGAAGAGCCTGAAAAGGTGTGAAAAATATGAAGAGCTTCAAAAGGTGTTAAAAATATGAGGAGCATGAAAAGGTCTGAAAAATAGGAGGAGCATGAGGCGGTGTTCAAAAACATGAAGAGCCTGAAAAGGTGTGAGAAATATGAAGAGCTTCAAAAGCTGTCAAAAATATGAGGAGCATGAAACGGTCTGAAAAATAGGAGGAGAATGAAGAGGTCTGAAAAAGATGAAGAGCCTGAAAAGGTGTGAAAAATATGAAGAGCTTCAAAAGGTGTGAAATACATGAGGAGCATGAAACTCTCTGCAAAATACGAGCAGCATGAAGCGGTGTTCAAAAACATGAAGAGACTGAAAAGGTGTGAAAAATGTGAAGATCTTCAAAACGTGTGAAAAATATGAGGAGCATGAAACAGTCTTAAAAATAGGAGGAGCAAGAAGCAGTGTTGAAAAACATGAAGAACAGGAAAAGGAGTGAAAAATATGATGGGCTTCAAAAGGTGTGAAAAACATGAGGAGCAGAAAATGGTCTGAAAAATAGGAGGAGCATGAAAATGTCTGAAAAATAGGAGGAGCAAGAAACGGTGTTCAGAAACATGAAGAGCCTGAAAAGGTGTGAAAAATATGATGAGCTTCAAAAGGTGTGAAAAACATGAGGAGCAGGAAATGGTCTGAAAAATAGGAGGAGCATGAAGCGGTGCTCAAAAACATGAAGAGCCTGAAAAGGTGTGAAAAATATGAAGAGCTACAAAAGGTGTGAAAAACATGAGGAGCAGAAAATGGTCTGAAAAATAGGAGGAGCATGAAGCGGTGCTCAAAAACATGAAGAGCCTGAAAAGTTGTGAAAAATATGAAGAGCTACAAAAGGTGTGAAAAACATGAGGAGCATGAAACGGTCTGAAAAACAGAAGGAGCATGTAGCGGTATTCAAAATGTGAAGAGCCTGAAGAGGTGTGAAAAATATGAGGAGCATGAAACGGTCTGAAAAATAGGTGGAGTATGAAGCGGTGTTCAAAAACATGAAGAGCCTGAAGAGGTGTGAAAAATATGAAGAGCTTCAAAAGGTGTGAAAAATATGAAGAGCTTCAAAAGGTGTCAAAAATAAAAGGAGCATGAAACGGTCTGAAAAGTAGGAGGAGAATTAAACGGTGTTGAAAAACATGAAGAGCCTGAAATGGTGTGAAATATATGAAGAGATTCAAAAGGTGTCAAAAATATGAGGAGCATGAATCAATCTGAAAAATAGGAGGAGCAAGAAGCAGTGTTCAAAAACATGATGAGCCTGAAAAGGTGTGAAAAATATGAAGAGTTTCAAAAGATGTCAAAATTATGAGGAGCATGAAAGGGTGTGAAAATAGGAGGAGCATGAAGCGGTGTTGAAAAATATGAAGAGCCTGCAAAGGTGTGAAAAATACGAATAGCTTCAAAAGGTGTCAAAAATATGAGGAGCTTGAAACGGTCTGAAAAATATGAGGAGCATGAAACGGTGTTCAAAAATATGAAGAGACTGAAAAGGTGTGAAAAATATGAAAAGCTTGAAAAGGTGTGAAAAATATGGGAGCAGGAAACGGTCTGAAAAATAGCAGGAGGATTAAGCGGTGTTCAAAAACATGAAGAGCCTGAAAAGGTGTGAAAAATATGAAGAGCTTCAAAAGGTGTGAAAAATATGAAGAGCTTCAAAAGTTGTCAAAAATATGAGGAGCATGAAACAGTCTGAAAAATAGAATCAGCATGAAGCGGTGTTGAAAAACCTTACGAGCCTGAAAACGTGTGAAAAATGTGAAGAGCTTCAAAAGGTGTGAAAAATACGAAGAGCTTCAAAAGGTGTCAAAATGAGATGAGCATGAAACGGTCTGAAAAATATGAGGAGCATGAAGTGGTATTGAAAAAAATGAAGAGCCTGAAAAGGTGTGAAATATATGAAGCGCTTCAAAAGGTGTCCAAAATATGAGGAGAATGAAACGGTCTCCAAAATAGAAGGAGCATGATATGGTGTTCAAAAACATGAAGAGCCTGAAAAGGTGTGAAAAATATGAAGAGCTTCAAAAGGTGTGAAATACATGAGGAGGATTAATGGGTCTGAAAAATAGGAGGAGCATGAAGCGGTGTTGAAAAACATGAAGAGCCTGAAAAGGTGTGAAAAATATGAAGAGGTTCAAAAGGTGTCAAAAATATGAGGAGTATGAAACGGTCTGAAAAATAGGAGGAGCTTGAAGCGGTGTTGAAAAACATGAAGAGCCTGAAAAGGTGTGAAAAATATGAAGAGCTTCAAAACTTGTCAAAAATATGAGGAGCATGAAACAGTCTGAAAATTAGGATGAGAATGAAACTGTTTTGAAAAAGATGAAGAGCATGAAAAGGTGTGAAAAATATGAAGATCTTCAAAAGTTGTCAAAGATATGAGAAGCATGAAACGGAATGAAATTAGGAGCAGCATGAAGTGTTGTTGAAAAATATGAAATCATGAAAAGCTGTGAAATATATGAAGAGATTCAAAAGGTGTCAAAAATATGAGGAGCATTTAACGGTCTGAAAAATAGGAGGAGCATGAAGCGGTTTTTTAAAAGATGAAGGGCATGAAAAGTTGTGAAAAATATGAAGAGCTTCTAAATGTGTAAAAAATTTGAGGAGCATGAAACGGTCTGAAAAATAGGAGGAGCATGAAATGCTGTAGAAAAACATGAAGAGCCTGAAAAGGTGTGAAAAATAAGAGGAGCAAGAAACGTTCTGAAAAATAGGAGGAGCATGAAACGGTGTTCAAAAACATGAAGACCCTGAAAAGGTGTGAAAAATATGAAGAGCTTCAAAAGGTGAAAAAATATGAGGAGCATGAAACAGTCTGAAAAATAGGAGGAGCATGAAGCGGTGTTGAAAAACATGAAGAGCCTGAAACCGTGTGAAAAATATGAAGATATTCAAAAGGTGTGAAAAATCTGAAGAGCTTCAAAAAGAGTCAAAAATGAGATGACCATGAAACGGTTTGACAAATAGGAGGAACATGAAGTGGTGTTGAAAAACATGAAGAGCCTGAAAAGGTGTGAAAAATATGAAGAGCTTCAAAAGGTGTCAAAATTATGAGGAGCATGAAACGGTCTGAAAATTAGGAGGAGCATGAAACGGTCTGAAAAATAGGAGGAGCATGAAGCGGTGTTGAAAAACATGAAGAGCCTGAAAAGGTGTGAAAAATATGAAGAGCTTCAAAAGTTTTCAAAAATAGGATTAGCATGAAACGGTATGAAAAATAGGAGAAGTATGAAGCGGTGCCCAAAAACATGAAGAGCCTGTAAACGTGTGAAAAATATGAAGAGCTTCAAAAGGTGTCAAAAATATGAGGAGCATGAAATGGTCAGAAAATTAGGAGGAGCTTGAAACGGTCTGAAAAATAGGAGGAGAATGAAATGGTGTTGAAAAACATGAAGAGCCTGAAAAGCTGTGAAAAATAAGAGGAGCATGAAACGTTCTGAAAAATAGGAGGAGAATGTAACGGTGTTCAAAAACATGAAGAGCCTGAAAAGGTGTGAAAAATATGAAGAGCTTCAAAAGGTGTGAAAAATTTGAGGAGCATGAAACGGTCTGAAAAATAGGAGGAGCATGAAACGGTGTTCAAAAATATGAAGAGCCTGAAAAGGTGTGAAAAATATGAAGAGCTTCAAAATGTGTCAAAAATATGAGGACCATGAAATGGTCTGAAAAATATGAGGAGCATGAAGCGGTCTGAAAAATAGGAGGAGCATGAAATGGTGTTGAAAAACATGAAGAGCCTGAAAAGGTGTGAAAAATATGAAGAGCTTCAAAAGGTGTTAAAAATATGAGGAGCATGAAAAGGTCTGAAAAATAGGAGGAGCATGAGGCGGTGTTCAAAAACATGAAGAGCCTGAAAAGGTGTGAGAAATATGAAGAGCTTCAAAAGCTGTCAAAAATATGAGGAGCATGAAACGGTCTGAAAAATAGGAGGAGAATGAAGAGGTCTGAAAAAGATGAAGAGCCTGAAAAGGTGTGAAAAATATGAAGAGCTTCAAAAGGTGTGAAATACATGAGGAGCATGAAACTCTCTGCAAAATACGAGCAGCATGAAGCGGTGTTCAAAAACATGAAGAGACTGAAAAGGTGTGAAAAATGTGAAGATCTTCAAAACGTGTGAAAAATATGAGGAGCATGAAACAGTCTTAAAAATAGGTGGAGCAAGAAGCAGTGTTGAAAAACATGAAGAACGGGAAAAGGAGTGAAAAATATGATGGGCTTCAAAAGGTGTGAAAAACATGAGGAGCAGAAAATGGTCTGAAAAATAGGAGGAGCATGAAAATGTCTGAAAAATAGGAGGAGCAAGAAACGGTGTTCAGAAACATGAAGAGCCTGAAAAGGTGTGAAAAATATGATGAGCTTCAAAAGGTGTGAAAAACATGAGGAGCAGGAAATGGTCTGAAAAATAGGAGGAGCATGAAGCGGTGCTCAAAAACATGAAGAGCCTGAAAAGGTGTGAAAAATATGAAGAGCTACAAAAGGTGTGAAAAACATGAGGAGCAGAAAATGGTCTGAAAAATAGGAGGAGCATGAAGCGGTGCTCAAAAACATGAAGAGCCTGAAAAGTTGTGAAAAATATGAAGAGCTACAAAAGGTGTGAAAAACATGAGGAGCATGAAACGGTCTGAAAAACAGAAGGAGCATGTAGCGGTATTCAAAACGTGAAGACCCTGAAGAGGTGTGAAAAATATGAGGAGCATGAAACGGTCTGAAAAATAGGTGGAGTATGAAGCGGTGTTCAAAAACATGAAGAGCCTGAAGAGGTGTGAAAAATATGAAGAGCTTCAAAAGGTGTGAAAAATATGAAGAGCTTCAAAAGGTGTCAAAAATAAAAGGAGCATGAAACGGTCTGAAATGTAGGAGGAGAATTAAACGGTGTTGAAAAACATGAAGAGCCTGAAATGGTGTGAAATATATGAAGAGATTCAAAAGGTGTCAAAAATATGAGGAGCATGAATCAATCTGAAAAATAGGAGGAGCAAGAAGCAGTGTTCAAAAACATGATGAGCCTGAAAAGGTGTGAAAAATATGAAGAGTTTCAAAAGATGTCAAAATTATGAGGAGCATGAAAGGGTGTGAAAATAGGAGGAGCATGAAGCGGTGTTGAAAAACATGAAGAGCCTGCAAAGGTGTGAAAAATATGAAGAGCTTCAAAAGGTGTCAAAACTATGAAGAGCATGAAACGGTCTGAAAAATAGGAGGAGCATGAAGCGGTGTTGAAAAAAATGCAGAGCATGAAAAGGTGTGAAAAATATGAAGAGGTTCAAAAATGTGAAAAATATGAAGAGCTTCAAAGGTGTCAAATATATGAAGAGCTTCAAACGGTGTCCAAATAATGAGGAGCATGAAACGGTCTGAAAAATAGGAGGAGCATGAAGCGGGGTTGAAAAACATGAAGAGCCTGAAAACGTGTGAAAAACATGAAGAGCTTCAAAAGGTGTGAAAAATATGAGGAGCTTCAAAAGGTGTCAAAAATATGAGGAGCATGAAACGGTCTGAAAAATAGGAGGAGCATGATGCAGTGTTAAAAAATATGAAGAGCCCGAAAACGTGTGAAAAATATGAAGATCTTCAAAAGGTATGAAAAATATGAAGAGCTTCAAAAGTTGTCAAAAAAGAGATGAGCATGAAACGGTCTGAAAAATAGGAGGAGCATGAAATTGTGTTCAAAAAAATGAAGAGCCTGAAAAGGTGTGTAGTATATGAAGATTTCAGAAGGTGTCAAAATATGAGGAGCATGAAAAGGTCTGAAAAATAGGAGGAGCATGAAGTGATGTTGAAAAACATGAAGAGCCTGAAAAGGTGTGAAAAATACGAAGAGCTTCAAAATGTGTCAAAAATATGAGGAGCATGAAACGGTCTGAAATATATTAGGAGCATGAACCGGTGTTCAAAAACATGAAGGCCTGAAATGGTGTGAAAAATATGAAGAGCTTCAAAAGGTGTCAAAAATGAGATCAGCATAAAAAGGTCTGATAAATAGGAGGAGTATGAAGTTGTGTTGAAAAACATGAAGAGCCTGAAAAGGTGTGAAATATATGAGGAGCTTGAAAAGGTGTCAAAAATATGAGGAGCATGAAACGATCTGAAAAATAGGAGGTGCATGAAGTGGTGTTGAAAAACATGAAAAGGTGTGAAAAATATGAAGAGCTTCAAAAGGTGTCAAAAATATGAGGAGCATGAAACGGTCTGAAAAATAGGAGAATCATGCAGTGGTGTTGAAAAACATGAACAGCCTGCAAAGGTGTGTAAAATATGAAGAGTTGATAAGGTGTCATAAATATGAGGAGCATGAAACGGTTGGAAAATAGGAGGAGCATGAAGCGGTGTTCAAAAACATGAAGAGCCTGAAAAGGTGTGAAAAAAATGAAGAGCTTCAACAGATGTGAAAAATTTGAGGAGCATGAAACGGTCTGAAAAATAGGAGGAGCATGAAGCGGTTTTGAAAAACATGAAGAGCCTGAAAACGTGTCAAAAATATGAAGAGCTTCAAAGGTGTGAAAAATCTGAAGCACTTCAAAAGGTGTCAAAAATGAGAAGAGCATGAAAGAGTCTGGAAAATAGGAGGAGCATGAAGTGGTGTTGAAAAACATGAAGAGACTGAAAAGGTGTGAAAAATATGAAGAGCTTCAAAAAGTGTCAAAAATATGAGGAGCAAGTAACGGTCTGAAAAATAGGAGAATCATGCAGCGGTGTTGAAAACTATAAACAGCCTGAAAAAGTGTGAAAAATATGAAGAGCTTCAAAAGGTGTCAAATATATGATTAGCATGAAACGGTCTAAAAAATAGAGGGGAATGAAGTTCTGTTGAAAAACATGAAGAGCATTAAAAGGTGTGAAAAATATGAAGAGTTTCAAAAGGAGTCAAAATATGAGGAACATTAAACGGTCTGAAAAATAGGAGGAGCATGAAACGGTCTGAAAAATAGGAGGAGCCTGAGACAGTCGGAAAAAAAGGAGGACATTGAAACTGTGTTGAAAAACTTGAAGAGCCTGAAAACGTGTGAAAAATAGGAGGAGCTTCAAGAGGTGTCAAAAATATGAGGAGCATGAAACGGTCTGAAAAATAGGAGGAGCAAGAAGCGGTGTTCAAAAACATGAAGAGCCTGAAAATGTGTGAAAAATATGAAGAGCTTCAAAAAGTGTGAAAAATAGGAGGAGCATGAAACAGTCTGAAAATAGGAGGAGAATCAAACGGTGTTCAAAAATAAGAAGAGCCTGAAAAGCTGTGAAAAATATGAAGAGCTTCAAAAGGTGTCAAAATTATGAGGAGCATGAATCGGTCTGAAAAATAGGAGTAGCATGAAGCGCTGTTCAAAAACATGAAGATCCTGAAAAGGTGTGAAAAATATAGAGCTTCAAAAGGTGTCAAAGATATGAGGAGCATGAAACGGTCTGAAAAATAGGAGGAGCATGAAACGGTGTTCCAAAACATGAATAGCCTGAAAATGTGTGAAAAATATGAAGAGCTTCAAAAAGTTTCAAAAATATGAGGAGCTTGAAATGGTCTGAAAAATAGGACGAGTAGGAAACGGTGTTCAAAAACATGAAGAGCCTGAAAAAGTGTGAAAAATGTGAAGAGGTTCAAAAATGTGAAAAATATGAAGAGCTTCAAAGGTGTCAAATATATGAAGAGCTTCAAACGGTGTCCAAATTATGAGGAGCATGAAACGGTCTGAAAAATAGGAGGAGCATGAAGCGGGGTTGAAAAACATGAAGAGCCTGAGAACGTGTGAAAAATATGAAGAGCTTCAAAGGTGTCAAATATATGCAGAGCTTCAAACGGTGTCCAGATTATGAGGAGCATGAAACGGTCTGAAAAATAGGAGGAGCATGAAGCGGGGTTGAAAAACATGAAGGGCCTGAGAACGTGTGAAAAAATGAAGAGCTTCAAAAGGTGTGAAAAATATGAGGAGCTTCAAAAGGTGTCAAAAATATGAGGAGCATGAAACGGTCTGAAAAATAGGAGGAGCATGATGCAGTGTTGAAAAATATGAAGAGCCCAAAAACGTGTGAAAAATATGAAGATCTTCAAAAGGTATGAAAAATATGAAGATCTTCAAAAGTTGTCAAAAAAGAGATGAGCATGAAACGGTCTGAAAAATAGGAGGAGCATGAAATTATGTTCAAAAAAATGAAGAGCCTGAAAAGGTGTGTAGTATATGAAGATTTCAGAAGGTGTCAAAATATGAGGAGCATGAAAAGGTCAGAAAAATAGGAGGAGCATGAAGTGGTGTTGAAAAATATGAAGAGACTGAAAAAGTGTGAAAAATATGAAGAGCTTCAAAAGGTGTTAAATATATGAGGAGCAAGAAACGGTCTCAAAAATAGGAGGAGCATGAAGCGGTGTTCAAAACCATGAAGAGCCTGAAAAGGTGTGAAAAATATGAAGCGGTTCAAAAATGTGAAAAATATGAAGAGCTTCAAAGGTGTCAAATATATGAAGAGCTTCAAACGGTGCCCAATAATGAGGAGCATGAAACGGTCTGAAAAATAGGAGGAGCATGAAGCGGGGTTGAAAAACATGAAGAGCCTGAGAACGTGTGAAAAACATGAAGAGCTTCAAAAGGTGTGAAAAATATGAGGAGCTTCAAAAGGTTTCAAAAATATGACGAGCATGAAACGGTCTGAAAAATAGGAGGAGCATGAAGCAGTGTTGACAAATATGAAGAGCCTGAAAACGTGTGAAAAATATGAAGAGCTTCAAAAGGTGTCAAAAAAGTGATGAGCATGAAACGGTCTGAAAAAGAGTAGGAGCATGAAGTTGAGTTCAAAAAAATGAAGAGCCTGAAAAGCTGTGTAGTATATGAAGATTTCAGAAGGTGTCAAAAATATGAGGAGCATGAAAAGGTCAGAAAAATAGGAGGAGCATGAAGTGATGTTGAAAAACATGAAGAGCCTGGAAAGGTGTGAAAAATACGAAGAGCTTCAAAATGTGTCAAAAATATGAGGAGCATGAAACGGTCTGAAATATATGAGGAGCATGAACCGGTGTTCAAAAAAATGAAGGCCTGAAAAGGTGTGAAAAATATGAGGAGCTTCAAAAGGTGTGAAAAATATGAAGAGCTTCAAAATGTGTCAAGAATGAGATGAGCATGAAACGGTCTGATAAATAGGAGGAGTATGAAGTTGTGTTGAAAAACATGAAGAGCCTGAAATGGTGTGAAATATATGAGGAGCTTGAAAAGGTGTCAAAAATATGAGGAGCATGAAACTATCTGAAAAATATTAGGTGCATGAAGTGGTGTTGAAAAACATGAAAGGCTGTGAAAAATATGAATAGCTTCAAAATGTGTAAAAATTATTAGGTGCAAGAAACGGTCTGAAAAATAGGAGGAGGATGAAGCGGTGTTTAAAATTATGAAGAACCTGAAAAGGTGTGAAAAAAATGAAGAGCTTCAAAAGCTGTCAAAAATATGAGGAGCATGAAACGGTCTGAAAAATAGGAGGAACATGAAACTGTGTTGAAAAACCTGAAGAGCCTGAAAAGGTGTGAAATATATGAAGAGCTTCAAAAGGTATCAAAAATAGCAGGAGCATGAAACGGTCTGAAAAATAGGAGGAGCATGAAGCGGTGTTGAAAAACATGAATAGCCTGAAAAGGTGTGAAATGTATGAAGAGCTACAAAAGGTGTCAAAAATATGATGAGCATGAAACGGTCTGAAAAATAGGAGGAGCATGAAGCAGTGTTGAAAACCATGAAGAGCCTGAAAAGGTGTGAAAAATATGAAGAGCTTCAAAAGGTGTCAAAACTATGAAGAGCATGAAACGGTCTGAAAAATAGGAGGAGCATGAAGCGGTGTTGAAAAAAATGCAGAGCATGAAAAGGTGTGAAAAATATGAAGAGCTTCAAAAGGTGTCAAATATATGAGGAGCATGAAACGGTCTATAAAATAGAGGGGAATGAAGCGCTGTTGAAAAACATGAAGAGCATTAAAAGGTGTGAAAAATATGAAGAGTTTCAAAAGGTGTCAAAATATGAGGAGCATGAAACGGTCTGAAAAATAGGAGGAGTAAGAATAGGTGTTGAAAAACATGAAGATCCTGAAAAGATGTGAAAAATATGAAGAGCTTCAAAAGGTGTCAAAACAATGAGGAGCATGAAACGGTCTGAAAAATAGGAGGAATAAGAATAGGTGTTGAAAAACATGAAGATCCTGAAAAGATGTGAAAAATATGAAGAGCTTCAAAAGGTGTCAAAACAATGAGGAGCATGAAACGGTCTGAAAAATAGGAGGAGTAAGAATAGGTGTTGAAAAACATGAAGATCCTGAAAAGATGTGAAAAATATGAAGAGCTTCAAAAGGTGTCAAAACTATGAGGAGCATGAAACCCCCTGAAAAATAGGAGGAGCATGAAGCAGTGTTGAAAAACCTGAAGAGCCTGAAAAGGCTTGAAATATATGAAGTACTTCAAAAGGTGTCAAAAATATGAGGGGCAAGAAACCGTCTGAAAAACAGGAGAAGCATGAAGCGGTGTTGAAAAACATGAAGAGCATGAAAAGTTGTCAAAAACATGAAGAGATTCAAATGGTGTCAAAAATATTAGGAGCATGAAATTGTCTGAAAAATTGGAGGAGCATGAAGCAGTGTTGAAAAACCTGAAGATCCTGAAAAGGTGTGAAATATATGATTAGCTTCAATAGGTGTCAAAAATAGGAGGAGCATGAGACGGTATGAAAAATAGGAGGAGCATGAAGCGGTGTTGAAAAACCTGAAGAGCCTGAAAATGTGTGAAAAATACGAAGAGATTCAAAAGGTGTCAAATATATGAGGCGCATTAATCGGTCTGAAAAATAGGAGGAGCAAGAAGCGGTGTTGAAAAATATGAAGAGCCTGAAAAGGTGTGAAAAAATGAAGAGCTTCAAAAGGTGTCATATCTATGAGGAGCACGAAACGGTCTGAAAAATAGGAGGAGCATGAAGCGGTGTTGAAAAACGTGAAGAGCTTGAAAAGGTGTCAAAAATATGAAGACCTTCAAAGGTGTCAAAATTTGAGGAGCAAGAAACGGTCTGAAAAATAGGAGGAACATGAAGTGGTGTTCAAAAACATGAAGAGCATTAAAAGGTGTGAAAAATATGAATAGCTTCAAAATATGTCAAAAATATGAGGAGCATGAACAGTTCTGAAAAATTGGAGGAACATGAAGCGGTGTTCAAAATCATATAGAGCCAGAAAAGGTGTGAAAAATATGAAGAGCTTGAAAACGTGTCAAAAATAGGAGGAGCATGAAACGGTCTGAAAAATAGGAGGAGCATGAAACGGTTTTTGAAAAAGATGATGAGCATGAAAAGGTGTGAGAAATATGAAGAGCTTCAAAATGTGTCAAAAATATGAGAAGCATGAAACGGTCTGAAAAATAGGAGGAGCATGAAGCAGTGTTGAAAAACATGAAGAGCCTGAAAAGGTGTGAAAAATATGAAGAGCTTCAAAAGGTGTCAAAACTATGAAGAGCATGAAACGGTCTGAAAAATAGGAGGAGCATGAAGCGGTGTTGAAAAAAATGCAGAGCATGAAAAGGTGTGAAAAATATGAAGAGCTTCAAAAATGTGAAAAATATGAAGAGCTTCAAAGGTGTCAAATATATGAAGAGCTTCAAACGGTGTCCAAATAATGAGGAGCATGAAACGGTCTGAAAAATAGGAGGAGCATGAAGCGGGGTTGAAAAACATGAAGAGCCTGAGAACGTGTGAAAAACATGAAGAGCTTCAAAAGGTGTGAAAAATATGAGGAGCTTCAAAAGGTGTCAAAAATATGAGGAGCATGAAACGGTCTGAAAAATAGGAGGAGCATGATGCAGTGTTAAAAAATATGAAGAGCCCGAAAACGTGTGAAAAATATGAAGATCTTCAAAAGGTATGAAAAATATGAAGAGCTTCAAAAGTTGTCAAAAAAGAGATGAGCATGAAACGGTCTGAAAAATAGGAGGAGCATGAAATTGTGTTCAAAAAAATGAAGAGCCTGAAAAGGTGTGTAGTATATGAAGATTTCAGAAGGTGTCAAAATATGAGGAGCATGAAAAGGTCTGAAAAATAGGAGGAGCATGAAGTGATGTTGAAAAACATGAAGAGCCTGAAAAGGTGTGAAAAATACGAAGAGCTTCAAAAAGTGTCAAAAATATGAGGAGCAAGTAACGGTCTGAAAAAGAGGAGAATCATGCAGCGGTGTTGAAAACTATAAACAGCCTGAAAAAGTGTGAAAAATATGAAGAGCTTCAAAAGGTGTCAAAAATATGAGTATCATGAAACGATCTGAAAAATAGGAGGAGCATAAAGCGGTGTTCAAAAATATGAAGAGCCTGAAAAGGTGTGAAAAATATGAAAAGCCTCAAAACGTGTCAAAAATATGAGGAGCATGAAACGGTCTGAAAAATACGAGCAGTATGAAACGGTGTTCAAAAACATGAAGAGCCTGAAAAGGTGTGACAAATATGAAGAGGTTCAAAATGTGTGAAATTCATGAGGAGTATGAAACGGTCTGAAAAATAGGAGGAGCATGAAGCGGTGTTCAAAAACATGAAGAGCTTGAAAAGTTGTGAAAAATATGAAGAGCTTCAAAAGGTGTGAAAAATATGAGGAGCTTCAAAAGGTGTCAAAAATATAAGGAGCAAGAAACGGTCGGAAAAATTGGAGGGACATGAAACGGTGTTCAAAATCATGAAGTGCCTGAAAAGCTGAGAAATATATGAAGAGCTTCAAAGGGTGTCAAAATTATGAGGAGCATGAAACGGTCTGAAAAATACGAAAAGCATGAAACAGTGTTGAAAAATATGAAGAGCCTGAAAATGTGTGCAAAATATGAAGAGCTTCAAAACCTGTCAAAAATATGAGAAGCATGAAACGGTCTGAAAAAAAGGAGGAGCATGAACCGGTGTTCAAAAACATGAAGAGACTGAAAAGTTGTGAAAAATATGAGGAGCTTCAAAAGGTGTGAAAATTATGAAGATCTTCAAAAGGTGTCAAAAATGAGATGAGCATGAAACGGTCTGAAAAATAGGAGGAGCATGAAGTGGTGTTGATAAACATGAAGAGCCTGAAAACGTGTGAAAAATATGAAGAGCTTCAAAAGGTGTCAAAAAAGTGATGAGCATGAAACGGTCTGAAAAAGAGTAGGAGCATGAAGTTGTGTTCAAAAAAATGAAGAGCCTGAAAAGCTGTGTAGTATATGAAGATTTCAGAAGGTGTCAAAAATATGAGGAGCATGAAAAGGTCTGAAAAATAGGAGGAGCATGAAGTGATGTTGAAAAACATGAAGAGCCTGAAAAGGTGTGAAAAATACGAAGAGCTTCAAAATGTGTCAAATATATGAGGAGCATGAAACGGTTTTGAGAAACATGAATAGCCTGAAAATATGTGAAAAATATGAAGAGCATAAAAATATGTGAAAAAAAAGAGGAGCATGAAACGGTTTTGAGAAACATGAATAGCCTGAAAATATGTGAAAAATATGAAGAGCATAAAAATATGTGAAAAATATGAGGAGCATGAAACTGTGTTCAAAACATGAAGAGCCTGAAAAGGTGTGAAAAATATGAAGATCTTCAGAAGGTGTCAAAATTGAAGGCATTTCCCCTGAAATCAGGAACAAGAGAAGGATGCCCACTCTCACCACTACTATTCAACATAGTGTTGGAAGTTCTGGCCACAGCAATCAGAGCAGAAAAAGAAGTAAATGGAATCCAGATAGGAAAAGAAGAAGTAAAACTCTCACTGTTTGCAGATGACATGATCCTCTACATAGAAAACCCTAAAGACTCTACCAGAAAATTACTAGAACTAATCAATGAATATAGTAAAGTTGCAGGATATAAAATTAACACACAGAAATCCCTTGCATTCCTATATACTAACAATGAAAAAACAGACAGAGAAATTAAGGAAACAATACCATTCACCATTGCAACAAAAAGAATAAAATACTTAGGAGTATATCTACCTAAAGAAACAAAGGACCTATACATAGAAAACTATAAAACACTGATGAAAGAAATCAAAGAGGACACAAACAGATGGAGAAACATACCGTGTTCATGGATTGGAAGAATTAATATTGTCAAAATGGCTATTCTACCCAAAGCAGTCTATAGATTCAATGCAATCCCTATCAAGCTACCAATGGTATTTTTCACAGAACTAGACCAAAGAATTTCACAATTTGTATGGAAATACAAAAAACCTCGAATAGCCAAAGTAATCTTGAGAAAGAAGAATGGAGCTGGAGGAATCAACCTGCCTGACTTCAGACTCTACTACAAAGCCACATTCATCAAGACAGTATGGTACTGGCACAAAGACAGAAATATAGATCAATGGAACAGAATAGAAAGCCCAGAGATAAATCCACGAACCTATGGACACCTTATCTTTGACAAAGGAGGCAAGGATATACAATGGAAAAAAGACAACCTCTTTAACAAGTGGTGCTGGGAAAAC